>NC_023174.2:7907787-8211933 GCF_000231095.2 Oryza brachyantha
GATGTACCTTTCCCATCTTTCTCAGCAGATGCAACTGGACTTGCACATTCTATAGTATCACAGCCATTCTCAGCATCAGAACTGTATTTCTCAACAGTAGCTAATCTATCATTGCATTTCTCTGTAGTTATCGAGGTTGGACCATCAGGATTCTCTACAATGTCTTCAAAGTGCTCAATACCATCATCAACAGATTCATTCTGGAGCACAATTGCCCTGAAGAATTGGATGTAAATTACATCTTAAATAAATAATAACTAATGGAACGTCAGATTAGAGAACTAGTCATATACCACAATGGTGGCTTTGCTTTAAGGACCTCCGACAGTATGAAAAGGCATCCACAAGCATATTGAGGAGGCCGTTGAAGGGCAACCTGTCAAGAGAAATCCCACCACAATTAAATATAGAACTTCTTTTGAAGTAAGGCCAGATTGTCCTATACATATATAAACAGGAGCTACCACAAATAATTTTCAGGGATATCTATGGTATAAGCAACTTTTGCCTATAAAAAGTCTTAACCTTCTTCCACATTCTTTTTTTATGTACTTTCCATGGGTAGGATGTTCAGTTAATTGTGAAAAAAAATATGTATGTAAAGTTCATATGCATATAACACAATTATTGTTAGTTTACAACTTTTACATTCTATTTCAAAACTCTGCTCTATTCTTTTGTTTGTCAATGTACTAAAAAAGACTATACATATAACAAAATAATGCCAAGTAAGAATTAAGGAAAGAGGCAATAAAAATGAAGTAATATGCCACTGTGAGATAAGAAAAGTGCAAGCATGCTTTTATGGCAAACATTTTCAGAGTTCAGACACAGAAATAGATAGCCATGTAATACCATGTGTTCATGTTCTACAGTCACTAATTTTCTGAAATATATAATAGCATACATTAGTTTGAAACAGCATAAAATACATTCATGTTTCCATAGCAAACAAGGCTAAAGTGTTTTGCATAGGTATATCTTTATTTACAACATTAAGGCATACCTGAAGCAATCGCTTTGCAAACGCAGCCACTCTCTTTAACATAACATCGTTTTTCATTGCTTTCACCAATAAACCAAGAAATAATTCTGGCTAAATAATAGAGTCAAGTAAACCATAATGAGGTCACTAATTAATATATAAAGGAATAAAATTCAAAGCTACTTTCCTCATAACTATAATTCATCAGGCTAACCAAATCATGATATTATTAGCTGAAAATCAAAGGGTGGAGCAGAAGAATGCACAGAAGTAAATGAAATAAAAAATAGGATGGGAGCAAAACCTTTGATGAAGTAACAGATGCAGGACTCAAAAGTTTTGCATACAATGCACGGTAAAAACGGTCACTTGCAATCTGATTTTTTGTAGATATTTGGTACAAAAGCATTAATGCCTGTACACCAACATTGAAATTTACAGAGTGCACCTAAATGAAACAATAAATATTGGTCAGAGTAAGCTTCATGTCATCTAAACAGTAACATGTAAAGTACTTTATCTTATCATTAGCTAACAAGCTCACCAATCTGAAAAGAATAGGTGTCTGCACTTCCACAATATCATCAACTTCTGAGCTTGCAACATATGGTAATGCTCGATTTACCCCCTAGATAGGATGCAAAAAGATTATTAAGTAATGAAAAAGGACTATTTTACTCTCCCAAACTATTTCATTTACACCCCTAAACTATTTTTTGGTTCATTTCACACCCTAACTATTGAAAACAGTTCACTATACTCTCTAATGCTACTTCTATTTTTTGTTTCTCTCCATGTTAGTCATAGTTTGCACTGAAATTTTGATAGGATGATAGATGCATTACATCTTACATCCCGCCAATCTTTTAGAATTTTTCGAACTATTTGCATAGGTCGGAAGCACCTTAGATTTATTTAAACATTAATATTCTAAAGTTCAAGCAAATAGTCAAAAAAAATTGAAAAATAGTTTTAAACTTTGATAATGTTGTCATCTATTGCTCTAAAAAATTCAGCTTAAAATACAACTTGTAATCATAATAACAACAAAGACAAATGTTATGAAGAAGTGAAGTGAAGTGTCTTCAATAGTTTAGGGGGCAAAATGGGCCAAAAAATAGCTTAAGGGGTTAGGTGGTACAATCAATTAGTTTGAGGGAGTAAAATGGACTTTCTTCTTAAGTAATTAGACAAAGGCACACCATCTTGAGCACAGAAAAAGCAAAGGCATGTAATAGAGTATACTTTAAAGAAGTTTATTGCATAATACATAACATAAAGCATCTTCAATAAAGAAGTAACACAAAAAAAAGCACAGAATGCAGGACGTACAGTTAAAAGTGCAGAGAGAATCCTGGAGTCCATCTCTAAGTCTGATCCTTCAGAAGGGTCTCCATGCTTTACATGAGAATTGAAGTCATTTCCCTTTTCCTTTTTTCCCTTTGGTTTCCCAATTTCAGTAGTTTTCTTGCCATATTTGTTGTTTTGAACTCCTTCAGCACCATGGGAGCAAGACATGAGTACCTGATATAACAACAAAAATCATAGTTTAAATCATTAAGGTCAAACTATTGACAGCTTTCCCTAAAGAAAGACATCAACAGATTATGCAATACTGAAGAACTTTCAAACCTTGAAAAGCGCAATGTAAACATCCACCAAACGCTTGGCAATTTTCGGCCCATCACCCCTACTGGTAAGAAAAATCTGGCTCAAAAAGTTGACCTGTACATAATCAAATGGCATTAAGTAAAGGCACCATATTTCAAATGATTAGTTGACTACATGGCAGCTTGGATTCATAACTCAGTTCTAATACTCAGAAAGTACTGCAGCTCTATGCTAAACATTAACTGTAGGAGAATCAAGGTTACTTTGTGTGGACATTAAAACAATGCCAGAATAAAGAGTTTGAGGTTAAAAAGAACATACAGCTTGGTATTTGGCCCTAAGACCAACATGTGGCCGAAAGAGAAATGAGTCCACTTCATCTATCACAACCATCTGCATTTTTTCCCAAATAGTCTAGTCAGTCCAAAAAAGCATTTAATAATTGCATAGACTTATTTTAACCAAAACAGGCAATTCATGACAATAACAGAACTCTTATAATCTCTGGTCAAAAAATATTTTGGTCGTAAACAAAGTCAATCGTATGTATATACCTTCATATTTGGATGAGCAGATAGGAGACTTGTTAACAAATATGCAGCACTTGAGGCTGCTCTCCTTTCAGGATCTCCAAGCTGCAGCAAGGATATGTTAACTTCACATAAGAACTCAATCGTTGCTCATATGTAATATTAAGTATTTTATAGTCAATCTAAACCTCTTGGCTTTGCATATATTAAAGTCAGAATGGAGAAATTACAAGAGTATGTACAGATGGAAATAATTGCATTATGTACAGAAAGGCCATACTTTGTTAACAAGAGCTGTAAGTAACCGTCGTTCCTGTTCTGCTTTTTCCTTTAAAAGGATGAAAACCGTCTGCAAATAAAGGCCATGTAGAGTTATAAGCATGATCTTACATTGAATATTATATAAACCATGAAGGGAACTAAGGAAAAAGAAACAAAAATTCATGAAAAAACATTCCAATAGTTTGGACACGTATTCTAATAGTTTTGGACTTTTAGTGATGATATTAGTAACAAACAAGATAAGTTACGAAAAATCAAATCCTTACATCTTCGAAAGAAGCAGACACCAGACAATTGAATGCAGGAGTTGGCTTTCACCTCCTGGTTCTCTCCAAAACCATACTGAGTAGTTTGCATTCAAAACTGGTTTACAGAAAAATTGCCGATAGGTATTTCATCCTAGTTTTCACTTTTCTCTCCTAGTTAAATATTTACCACTTACACTGAGGGAGTCCAGTTACTCCAAGAAAATAGTCATTTTCCACTGGTATTTATTAAAATATGCTACCTATTTACTGGAAAACAGATTAGAACAGCTTTCTGGAGTCAATATCTCCATAATTAATCTTTTCAAAACAATGTATTTGAAATAGGCATGTCAATTTAACCCAGACAAGGGTTATTCCATACAAGGGTTATTTTCTCTTGCTATTTGAAATATGCAACCAATTCAAACAATTCCATACAAGGGTTATTCTCTTGCTATTTAATAAGTGGGGTGGGATGATGCTACCCCCAACTCCAGATCTTTTAAGGCCTTACAAAGAAAATTTCATAGCTTGATTAAATTGAATACAATTTTGTTTTCACAAACCATGCTTAGCAGCCTTAAACTCACATTATATGAAGGAAAAGTTATATCTATTGCACCTACAGGACATCTTACTGGATACTCATTTTTTACATCACTTTTCATAAAAAAGTAACATAAATTCAATTGTTCCAAGTACCTAAATTGATGTACAAAAAAATAGGACATATTTTGAAACGTCCCTAGCTAACTTCCATTCAGTGGATCTTATATATAATTACCCTAAACCAATGCAATGGCAAAGATGATTTTCCAATAAAACATAGTTCGATCAAACCTTCATTGCTTTGTCCTTGAGATTTGGAAGCATATCTTTTAATGCGTCCTCGAGTGCAATAACAAACTTCTCATACCTGCAATGGTGATTTATACAAAATTAAAGATGGCATGCAGCATGATCCTGCAGGCACAAAAACAAAAATAAAGATCTGTGATGAATGTCAAGTCATCTTAGCGTTCTTTTTCCTAGATCTTAAGCTCTCAGTGTCCATCAACAATCAATTGGTAGGTAGTGCTTACTGTGCTAAGGTATATCAATTATAGCTTCATCTAAAAACCCTGAAATAGAACTAGCCCTCTCTAAACATTAAGTGGTGCCCACATTCACATATCACCCCACTTAGATTTTCATCCACGTGTTGTGTAAAAGGGTTAACATGGGATGCTATGGTTGGAATTAACAAGGTATAAACCTATCGAGACTCTCCATGTGGGAATACTCCCACAACGACCACTTGGACCTGGGAATACTCCCACAACGACCAGTTGGACCTAACGGTCCAAACCGGAACCAGAACATGCACGCAGGCCGAACCGAACTACAAATTGACTGAGTGGCTGTTTAGATCTAGGGACTTTTTTTTAGTCCCTTGTCACATCGGATGTTTGGACGTTAATTAGGAGTATTAAATATAGACCGATAACAAAACTAATTGCATAAATAAAGACTATTTCATTAGACAAATTTTTTAAGTCTAATTAATCCACGATTAGCAAATGTTTACTGTAGCATCACATTCGCTAATCATGGACTAATTAGGCTCAATAGATTCGTCTCGCAAAATAGTCTATAGTATGGGGTAGGTTTTATTTATAGTCTATATTTAATACTTCTAATTAGTGTCCAAACATTCGATGTGACAGGAACTAAAAAAAAGTTTGGAGGATCCAAATACCCCCTGAGGTATTACAATTAGGGGCAGGGATAAATTGGGGGTAAACTCTGTCGAGGATAGCCAGGTGCTGTCGCCTACTAGAAGGATAAGATGACAGGACGAGTGACGAACATGGGGAGAGACTATAGACTGATTTTCACTGCTTAATTCAATATACCTGCATTTACCTTTCTATAGGCTGGCACATTTTCTTAACAATAAAATCTACTCTCTACATTCCAAAATATAAGCACTTCTAGGATTCAAATTTTGTACCACAATAGAAGCATTTATCCGCCAATTCCCATGATCTCCCTTATTCCAATGTTTCTACAACCAATCAGGTGCTTGGAATAGGAATTGGTCAGCAATTCAAAATTTAAGTACTGAAGTGAATCAAAAAGAGAACCATCAGACTAAATCTTAGCATTTGCTCAACAACCTAAAAATGCTCATATTCTGGAATAGAGGTAGTAGTAGATAACTGAGTTGGTGTTTCAGCTCAAAGTAAATACGAGCTGGCTCAAGGGCCAAACAACCTGAGCACGCAGCTAAAAGCAGGTCACATAGCACAGCATGGTGGAAGGCAGCAGAGCAGGCCAAGTCCCAATTGGTGGCCGGGCCCAATGAGTACATGCATACGAGACTCCCAAGTCCCTTCGTCCAAACCTTATCCACATGCTACACGAACCGCACCGCAGCCTCTCCTCACATGATGTCATGCTATCACAGCACCATCCGCATCGACCCCTCTGCATGAGTGCATGACAACACAAAAGCGCCGTGGTATGGCGCCTGCAACCGTAGGCCACAGTTGCATTAGCCGCTCATGACCCACGCACCAAAGGCATGCCCACACCACCACACATTGTCATCACCCAGTGCCGCAACCATCACTATACCATCCTTGCCTGCCATGGAGCAAGAAGACTTGGTCCTTCCGATGCCAGCATGTTTGTAGTCTATAAGCAAGCATGTTACATCATCTTCACGGCGGCAACACGGACGGCACTAGGAAAACTTGGTTGTGTCAAGGATCCGTCAACGCTTAGGGAGTGCCCAGTGGTATTTCTGGGCCTGCCCCTACTTACAGTAATTCATGGTCCTACTCTTATGGGCAGACAAAAAGATCGGATTCAAAAACTGCTTCCTCAAGTGGAGTGCCCTCGACATCTAGGACACAATTTGTGGAAAGGGATGCTTGGCAAAAGCAAGTGCATTTGTTGGGTGCAAAACATACCTATATGAGCATTTCATGACAGCATGATAACAAATCATTATATTCATATCTGATTATATGGCAGGAGAGGCATGTAAATTTAAGGTTTCCATCATGTGCTAACGTAGAATTCATTTGACAACCAGGATACTCGGATAAGGTAGACAAACATTTTATGGAGTATGACATACCTCTGTTTCAAGCAGTCCTCCCAATACCAGAAGAGGAGAAGTGAGTACCCATCTTTTGTTTCTGGTAGAACATCTAATGGGTGCTGAATAAAACTTTTCAACTTGCGATCAGGTAATAACCTGTAAAGAAAATCAAATCAGCACTGAATATAACAACATTTTTTTTGAAAAATGACCATGCAATAAATATGGTCATTTCAATCACGAGTATAACATAGAAAAAACAAAAGGAAATGCTACTTGAAAAGATGGAGAAGGAGGGCGGCGTTCAGTGGAGTGTGATGGTGCTGCAGTTTAGCAAGTGAGGTGGTGGTGAGAAGGTAGCAAGGGACAGGCCATCTCCATGCACGCGAGAAAGAAAGGGGTTTTATGATGACATGTGGGGTCAGCAAATTTTTTTACAAAAAAAAAATTAGATAATCTTGCCGGATGGACTCCACATGGTCACAAAATGACTGCCATGCATGCAAGGCCATGCAACATATAGCACTGAAACCACCCAGGATTATGCTCAGGGTGGTAAAAATCGGACGAAGCCAAATAGTTCAGGGTAAAGCAGACTTCGAAACTAAAAACATCATGAAATGGCATTAAATGGGTAAAATATAGTTAAAATGTTAATCTGTTTCAAGTCTGTTGCATCCAAATAACTACTACAGCATCAGGCTGATCTTTATGGTGCTGTATGAAATTTTAATATTAAACTCTGCAGCTATATGAAAATTTAATAGCAAAATAGTTGCAATAACACAATAGAACAGAACAGGAGATAACACATAAAAGACAAAAGACAACAGATTACTATGCTAGAAAGTCAAGAAAAGTTAACATGCTACCTCTAGAGCACTATGCTTAAACTAGTGCAAGTCTAGAAGCCTTGGCGAAGATGAAATAGCAAACAGGATATAATAACGTTGCTTTAGTACACTAAAGGGGGAAAGCAATTAGTACCAACACACAACAATGAAATTGCTTTATAAGGTCAAAGGGAGTAAGAAAACAAAGATACTCTATGACAACTCATGTCAAGGCAGACCTATGAGGAAAATAAGAAGAAAACAAAAGGTGGCGACCTTTTGAGGAACAACTCCTTCAATGCATCAAATCCTGTGAACGCATATCTTTTACCAACCTTTGATGTAACCATACCTGTTGTGATTAATTGTATTCAACACAAGAAAAATTTCTTAGCATAGTTACAGATAAAAGAAACAAAAAAATAACTGCAAATAACATGATTCCAATGCAAAACTTGTGTAACAAACTGTAATCTGCTGGAGCAATACAACAGATAAATGGATTCTAAATCCAAGCAGTATGAACCTCCTAATCTTCTAGATATATAACATCGCTTGTATCACCATATAATAAATAAATTTCCCATGTCTATTACTGAGTTGATTTTTATATGCACAAATAAATGAACTATAGATACAAGTGCATCACCTGTATATCCATCAAAGTTACCAAGAAGCATGTGCCTATTATTTGAGTTCATGATATTTAGTTGGCATTCATGAAAGAATTTCAACCTTCTCAATGATGATGAATTTTGTCTAACAATCCGCTGTTCTATCTACTTGATAGACAAAGAGTGTTCATCGCGATGGGCCTTTAAAGTGATTCATTAAAGTGCCTAAGTGTTCTCCTTACAAGAGGGTTAGTTGTATCATAATGGGACTACAAATGTAATTATGACCCTGTTTTTAAATGGAATTATGAGAACATGAGACTAAATACAGACATGGTTTAGTAAGGTACTAGAAGCTAGCAGGTCAGTAGGGCCAGTCCACCAGTGCCCAGGACAAATTGAATTGTAAATTACAAGCATTTTAGAAAGTGTGTTTCATAGAAGTCAAGTAACAAAACACTAAAAATGAAGCACAAAACACAAGTCAGGTTAGCCGCATTTGATGCAGCTACCTAGCACCTACCCCACTTTTACAACACAATGTAGAACATGGCCTCAATTCATCAAAGTGAGCCATCTCAGGTGGTTTGATATGTACGACTTTAGTAATCTTTCTTCAGTTATAAAAATATTAATCTTTCCTCATAATAAAAAATTTCAAAGTTTCTCAGGTAATCACTTCATTTCTGATACTAACTGCTAAATTGGTCACTAGGTAGAGCAGTTGCCACAAAATTTAGAAAACCTAGTTCTATATTTCACTAATCTGTGTTATGGCAGACCCACCCATCCACAATTATCATAATTATCATCAATTGTATTTACACCAGCATATTTTTGTTACTGCATATCACTTATAGTTTACAGAGTAGCATTTCCGATACTGCAAGTCTGCAACTCACCAAGGAGAGAATCAAGTGCCCTCATATTTGCAATTGGATTGTCCTCGATGAGGCATGTGAATGCTGATACCTTATCAGCAGATGTGCCAGACTTTGCCGATATCTCCAGGAGCTTCAGATCACCACTACCACGCTTCACTAAGTCATATTCCGCTGTGTACTGCATCATAAGCTTCTCTGCCAGCTCTCGCTTCTGCTCCAAAATCTTATGGATCGCCTGAAGCCCCATGGATGGCAGGACTTGCTTCCGAGCGCCTAGGATACTTGCCTCCAGCTCATCAGCATCTGCGCACCACTGCCCAGACAGAGCAGCCGCCTTTATCAGCGGGTAATTGGTGGTGGCAGCACCTGATTTGGCTCCGGCATTGAGGCCATGGATGTCGAGAGGATGTGGCTTCTTGTTGGGTTTAGGGTTTTGACTGTTTTGGGGGCCGTCGGCTGTTTGAGGGGATTTGGGGGTTTTAGAAGGATTTATGGGGCCGGTCTTGCGGAAATCAGAGTCGTCGAAGCCGGAGGAGCTACCAACGCCACCGACGAGGCCGAGCGACGAGGCAAACGAGGCGACATCGGACTTGAGCGCGTCGACGTCCTCCCCGACCGCGCTGGCCGCAGTCTTCCTGACTTTCTTGGTGGACTTCGATTTGGCTTTTGCCTCCGCCATAGATGGAAGGAAAGACCCGGTGGCGGCGAGGCCACGGAGAGGGAGGGGGCTGCCCGCTGCTGCCTCGTCCGCCAACGCCTCGGCCTGTCCTCGGAGTCCCCGCGGGCGTCTTCAATCGAAGCGAAGCCACCGAGACACCGCCGCAGATGGCCACCAGCACACGAAAGCGGGCGTCATCGAGCAGCCGTCAGCGCCCTAGGTGCCGTGCGTTGGGTGGTGGGCGTCCGCGGTGCCTGTCGCGCTGACGAAACCGCGCGGAACTAACCAGATGGAGGAACGCGAGGTCTCCCCCGCGGAGGAGCCGTAAGTTGAGGACGAGGAAGAGGACGCGGACGCGCACGACGCACGACGCACGGCGAGGACTGCTGACGGAAAGAGGAGGCTAGCACTAGCTGGAAGCGGCGGGGAGGAGCTCCGCCCGCTCCTACGGCTGGTGTTCGGGAAGGGGAGAAAAACAAGCGGCGGCTCGGTGGGGGGAGGAAATCAACGTTACTATTGCTAGGGTTTCCTTCGGGCGATGCTGCTGGAGGGGGCCCGCCGCGGCCCGCGGCGATGCGGGCGTGCGGGCTGGGCCGCCAGGTTGGCTGCTGACGAATTTTTGTAATTTTTAATTTTATTTATTTAATTATTCATCATGTTAATTTTCCGAATCAAAAAGTCAAAGTAATAGCCTCCTCCCGCCCTCCTATAGGGTGGAATGCTGACGTGGCGTACGGCGCGGCGCCGGGGAGAGACGACCGTTAGCGCCGCGGGGCGCAATTTTGCACTAAGCCCCATTCCGCCCTTACGGAGGGCGGAAAGGGGGTAAGTGCAAAATTCGCACAGCCGGTCGACGCGCCTGCCGGGGAGGGGGAAGGGGCCTGGCCATTTTACAGACGGCCCCTTTCGCCCTCCGTGAGGGTGGTTTATTCGGCGGCCCTATATAAGGTCGGCAGCCCCCTTCCCCTCCTTATTTCTCTCCTCCCCACTTCACTCACTCAGAGTTGAGGTGAGGGCTCTGGAGCGGCAAAGCCATGCTGAAATTTCTCGGTGAACTATAGTAAGTTTTCGAAATATTTGTTTTGTTCAATAAATGTTGTTTATTTAGAGATTGTATTATTTTGTTAGAGCAAACTTCATTTGGAGTGTATAATTAAGATATGTATATAGTACATAATTACTGTTGTGATTGTATAATTTAGTAGTGGATATATGATTTTGCGATGGTATAATTTTGTCCGTATGTAATGTATTGATAGCCATTGGGTAATTTAGTTAGTAAAAGTGTATTTATAGTGTACAATTTAGAAAATTTTTTAGTGGATAATTGATTTAGCGATGGTACAACTTAGTAATGGTATAACTTAGTGAGTACTAAAATTATCTATACTGTAAAAAGACATAGTAAAACATAATTACGTTAAATAGAAAATGAAAGTAGTTTATGTTGTAGTTAAGGACATTGTTAAGCATATTTAAGTTAACGTGAAGCTAAAGTTTTTTGTTGTTGTTAGCATCTTCTTAGTATTGTCGCTTACGTAATTAAAATACAATGATTTGCTTGTTGGTACCGTACTATTGATATTAAAAGTTAGATATGATTTATCGCTTATAGGTAAAATATAATCAAACCTACAATCAAATATTGCGTGGACTTATTATTGTTAAAAATTAATGATATAGTTCAAGAGAATAGTGTTTACTGCCAAGATAATATAAGTTAAAAATGTAGTTACATGTAGGATGTAATATAGTATAATATAATTCGTACGAACAATATGTATTTATAAACAGACTAAAATGAGTGTCGTAAAAGATGTGTTAAAAAACAATGCATTCCCGTTGTAGGTGTGGCCAATAAAGTGCAGTTCGACTGTACTATGGAGAAGGAAATGTCATATATGGTCCATATGGAGTAGATCTTACTCAATTCAAATGCACCGTTAAGGGTATTGATAGACCTCTTGAAAGGATATTTGGTGCTATTCACAGTTGGTTAATGAGGGGATTTCAATACGACCCAAAAACATAAGATATAACCTTGTAAGTGGTAATAAGCCGGGCAGAAGAAGATAATATTTGGGAATTGATGCCGGTGACCTCGATAGAGACATGGAGATCGTACGTGCAAAATGCAAATGCAACGAGGATGGCCACCTGTCATCCACATTGTAGTGTTTAACAAGGTAGGAACTCAGATAATGAGTTCCCAAGAGCATGCGGGGCCAAGTCGTAAAGAAGATGAACCTGAATTAGGTAGTAAAGGTGAAGGAGAGGAAGAAGAAGATAGGGGTCCGACTGGAGCAGTGGATGAAGGGGAGGTGCATCCTGAAATAGTGGAGGCCATGGAAAGGGAAGACTCTAAAATGAGAGGGTTGATGATGAGGAATCGACACATGAAGAATGTGTTGATGTGTACCCATTAGAATGGTCGAATGAGGATTTTTCTAGTCTCCAAATCAGAGAAGGGCATCGTGTGCCTTAGGAGTACAAGGATAATGAGGTCATACAAGGGGCAAGGTATCGGGAGAAGGAGGATTTGACAGAGGCAGTTAAGCAGTGGGCAATATCATTACGGGGAGAGTTCTGGGTAGTGAAGTCAAGCAAGTCAGTGTATGAAGTGAAGTGTGGACAGTCAGATAATGGTTGTCCATGGAGGGTACATGCTTACAAGGGTAAAAGGAAGGATTACTGGGATGTATCAATTGTGACCAGACACAATTGTCATGTTTCAGGTGTTGAGAAGTATCACAGGAACATGACATCTGCATTTATTGCCGCTGAGATGTATGGTGCTGTTGTGAACAACCTAGGGTATGAACCAAAGTCAATTATTTGACACATCGAAGAAAGTATAAGTATACAATCTCATATTCAAAGGCTTGGAGGGCAAAGCAGAAGATTGTTGAGCGCCAGTTTGGTACGTTCGAAGCTTCATATGATAATCTTTCAAAACTGCTAGCTGTCATTTTACAGAGAAATCCGGGAAGCTTCTATGATATCAAATCCTTCCCTTCGACTCAAAATCCGCTTCAGGCTGTACTTCAATGTGTGTTCTTCTCACTGAGTGCATGTATGTTTGCATTCGTTCATTGTCGGCCCATACTTTGCATCGATGGTACATTTCCGACTAGGAAGTACAGAGGTCAAATCTTGACAGCAATCGGTGTGGACGGTAACAATCAGGTGGTACCAGTGGCATTTGCATTTGTTGAGAGTGAGAACACCGATAGTTGGTACTGGTTTCTGAAGCGCGTAAAGGATGCGGTTGTTCGGATGCGGCCTGGTGTTTGCCTTATTCATGATCGGCATGCAGGCCTCCTTCGTGCTATTGAGTTGTTGAGAGATGGAAGCCTGCAGGACGGTTTGGCGCCACAATGGCCAGATGTGGAAAGTAGGTGGTGCATGCGACACATGGGTGCTAACTTCTACCGTCAATTCAAGAACAAGCAACTTATGGATATGTTTAAGAGGCTTTGTGCGCAGAATCAGAAAAAGAAGTTCAATGAACTATGGAGAAAGTTAGATGAGTTTACAATGAAATACAGTTCAGAACAGTCAACAAGACCAGTACCTACTAGAGATGAAGCGCAGCAAGCCTTAGGTGCACTCCCTGGTGATGGACCTACCATCAGAAGAAGACGTGCAAATGGCATTAGGAAGTTCTCACATTGGATAGAGAATAAACCTAAAGAGAAATGGTCCTTATTCCATGACCATGGTGGTGCTAGGTATGGGATAATGATGACAAATCTAGCAGAGGTGTACAATTGGGTGATGCGGGGTGTGAGAGGTCTTCCACTTGTTGCAATCGTTGAGTTCATAATGCACGGGAGTTGCAAATATTTTCAGGAGCGGTTTAGAGCCATAGGACCATATATGACAAACCCCAGTCTTTCATTCGGTAAGGTTACCGAAGAGTTGGAGAAGAGAGGTATAAAAGCAAGCAGCCATCAAGTCATTCCCCAAGGGACACGGGAGCATAGGTTTGAGGTTCATTGTGCCGATCGGTCTACGCGTGGCATATACCGTACAAGGGTTACACAGGAGTGCATTCTTAAGGAAGACGGGACATGCGCATGCACTTGTCAGAAGCCAAGACTTCTTCACAAGCCTTGTTCTCATGTTATTGCCGCTTGTGCTGAGTGCGGCATACGTGAGAACATGTATGTGTCTTCGTATTTCAAGAAAGAGGCCATACATCACACATGGAGTTCGGAGATATATGGCTTCGGTATTGCTAGTTCATTCACAAGTACTAATGCGCAGGTGTTCTTCATACCAGATCCTAGTAAGGTTAGGAACAAGGCAGGGCATCGGAAAACAAGACGGATTCGCAATGACATGGATGAGTCCGAGCTTGGGAGAAGGAAGAAGCGTTGTAGCAGGTGCGACGGTGAAGGCCATACATACAAGAATTGCCCTGGTGAATCAACGAGTTCGGTTGCCACCAACACGGAAGGCCCTTCGCAGCAAGCTGGAGCTGATGGTAGCCGCCCTGTTGGTAAAGGCACGACGACACGATGACCATGTCGGAGGCCCTCTCGTCGTGATAGTACCAGTTATGTTGTCTGAGTGTCTTGTGTTAGTTATATATTCCTGAACTTCGTGTTTATTATAATAATTAGTGTGGACCAACTATTTACATTTACTATTGTTGTAATGGTGCTGTAGTTGTTAGTAGCATGGTATTTCCTACGGGATTGATGTCATTCGTACCTGATCCGCTGTGTGTTATGCCGCTATTTATGATGTTCATTGTATGACATGTCATAAGTTCTCTTTAGTACTTATAGTACTTACGCATTGACCATAACTATTCGTTCTTTCTTTGTACTAAGTTATCAATTTTTTACATTGGATGGGGTTGACGTTTCGTTTTAATCTTGCAGGTATGGACGTCGATGTTGACACACCGGAGTTGCTTGATCCGATTCTCGATCGGACACACCGATCGTTCCTGTTTGCCAAGCGGAACTCGACTCTTGCCACACTCCACCCACGCACTTATCGGGAGGCACCCCCCTCGACCCCCACCACATACCGAGGTACTTTGTCATTTTACATTACGAGAAAAAATTGCTCAATCAACTAATGAGATCAATTATAACTGATTAGAACAGATTTTAACTAATTACATATTTTTTTTGCAGGTTATTTGAGGCAGGCATGCTTCCACTTTGCCGGCTTATTGAGCCATCAGCCGGCAACGTGGACCCGACGAAGCGGTGGATGATCAATCGCTCACTACTAGCCGCTCTGGTCGACAGATGGAGGCCAGAGACGCACACTTTCCACCTACCATGCGGAGAGGTAGCCCCTACACTGCAGGACGTCTCCTACCTCCTGGGCCTCCCTCTCGCAGGTGATGCAGTTGGCCCTATGTATGGAATGGAGGGGTGGCGTGCGGACATCCTTCAGCGTTTCGCTCCCGTTCAGCGTCGTCACGGGCTCAGACTTGACGCGATGGATCCGTGCGCGGCATCAGGGCCGACGAAGCACTGGCTGATGCAGTACACGGTAAGTAACCACATGCAAGTTGACAAAGAAATTAAGATTGTATGTCTTCTAACCTCAACTACTGTTTTGCATCGGACAAGCTAGCCCCCACGCCGACGAGTACTCCGTGCGGCGTAGCTTGGAGGCCAACCTACTTTGGCTGTTTGAGTGGGTCATGTTCACTGGCACGTCAGGCCACCTAGTGGAGAAGGGCATGATCAGGTACGCACGGGCCATCGCAGATGCAGATGTTCGATGCGTGCCGCAGTGGAGTTGGGGGTCCGCCGTGCTAGCGGCGATGTATCAAGCACTTTGCGATGCCTGCACGCGGATGGCCGCGAATGCTCTTATCGCCGGATGTCCCCTCCTTCTACAGTTGTGGGCAGCGGAGCGGTTCGTGATAGGACGACCGGAGGTCAGCCTATCGGAGTACGACGATGATCTTTACACAGGGCGTTTACCGGTAGATTACCCCACAATGGGCACGTTGTGGTGTCATCGCCAGGTATATTTCTCGCACGTTGCGTTCGTATTCATCGTGTCAGAGTACCCATTGTACATTGTTGAACTAATTGTTATTTGCAGAGGAAGTGGGCCCACAAGCAGGTGCTGCGGTCGTACCCAGAGTTTGTGCTGGAGTTCGACCGGATTCAGGCGAGCGACATCATTTGGGAGCCGTACACAGATGCGGCAATCCTCGCTAGGACTACGCGCGGTCTCTCGTTTCTCTGCACACGGGACAAGGCATACTGGCTGACCACCGTACCCCTTGTGTACGACATCTTCGTTGAGCCGCACAGTCCCTACCGAGTGCTCCGTCAGTTTGGTCTCCTTCAGTCGTTCCCGATTCCACGGGAGCCAGCTCCCGACCACGGGTACTAATGTTGTTTTGTAAACAACGAGTATGTCACGGTTCGTATGCTAATTGAGCCATTGTTCTTGCAGATTTAGTCGATGTGGACAGACTCTAGGGGCGCGGTGGGTTCCACGACTGCAGGAGCACGTCGCCAACTGGCTCCTCGCGATGGAGGAGACTACGGATGAGCAACGACCGCACACCAACAGCAACTACGAGGACTACTTTCGGTGGTACCAGCCACGGACCCGTACTCGCGTTACTCACACCCCTGCAGAGCCTGTCGCGCACGTTGCCAGGATTGAAGACCAGTACCCTAGGCACCACGACCAGGAGTACTTTCGTGCGGTAAGTCCGTAGTCATTCTCGAAGATTGACGTTCTGTAGTTATTTGTTCATTGTTCGTATTTTCTTTGATACAGGTGAACGCCTCGCGTGAGGTGCAGGGCGAGGTGGACGGGGTTGTCAGACGTCTAGACTCCGATGTCCCACTGACGGACCAAGAGCAGAACATCACTTTATGTCGCATCCAGAAGAAGATTGTAGCTGTTGCGCGTGCACTCAGTTGTCGTGGCGACGACGTAGTTCACCGACGTGGAGGTAGTTCAGCGGCGGCGGGTGGTCGTGGTCGTTCATCCGCCCAGGGTAAGAGACACTGATGCGTAACCATCACTGCTAACAGTTTTACATAGACTAACAAATGAACTACAACTGTCCGGACGTTTTTTTAGTTTTTTTAGGAGCCACAGGTGCGGGGACATCGACGCAGGCCGCCAGGTCCTCGAGTGCCACAGGAGGTACTTCTACTCAGGCAGGCCACACGTCCACGAAGCCTCAGTGGACTCCGTGGACATCCACGCATGGGGCGGGGACCTCCACACAGGCGCCGGGTGGAGGGACCTCTGTGGACCCGTTCTCGCAGGGTGACCCGTGGACGTGGACGACAGGCCCACACACGTCGTCCACGTCGGCAGGAGGGTGGTTCTCCTATGGAGGAGGGGCGTGAACTTTAGAGTGAGGTTGGACGGCCCCCCTACCAGCTGGACCACATCCACACAAGGTACCGTTGCCAACTTCGATGTATTATGCTATCCAATACAACTTCGACCGTACTATAGTTTTATAACTTTGTTTTTGCTGTACGCTTACACAGGCTGGGAGCACACGGTGGGAGGTAGCTCGTCCGGATGGATTGGGGCCGGTTGGACGGGGCCACCTGCTGGCGGGACCACGACGACACCGGGTACGAATGACACCTCAATTTTAATGTACTAACCGGTATAACTCCAAGCACGCAGCATGTTTACAACTTCGTTTTTGTTGTACGCACTTCGCAGCTTGGCACGACACGCTAGGAGGTACCTCGTCGGGACATGGATCACCAGATTTTAACAATTTAGAGGATGATCCAGACGTCATCGACACCTCCCAGCTTAGTGGAGCTCTGCTTCCCACACAGCTTACTACCTCGTCCACTCCAGTCCCCCCACACGTACTACCCACGACGTGCCACCCGATCTGCTTACGTACTCCTACGGCCACGTGAGGGCGCAGCGGGGGAAGGGTAAGAAAAGCACGCGCCAGGGTCCTGGGGCTTAGGGTGGGGGTTACCTACCAGCTATATGCAGACTTCAGTTGTATTACCGTTTCTTTCATTACCCAAACGAGTTTGTACCTATGTTTTGTATGAATTAACGTACAACTGCGTTCTATCTGATTCGTTAGTCATTTATTATGCCGCACATGTATTCCACCAATGGCGTTGGACACCTCAAACACACCGTATTACAAATACATTTCATCGAACAAACGATTATTTCAAGTTACATGACATTTCCAGCAGTACTTAACCATACAATGTTAGAAATAAATTAACTTCAATACCGAATAGAAAAGACACATAAACTGGGAAAATTGAACTAAACGACAGATCTACTTTCGGTGCCTCAAGTATGGAAACACTAGCAAATATTACCGTTAAATCGAAAGTACATACTGAATTTAATATATACTATGGTTGTTACCTTGCTTGTAAGGTGTATTAACCATCAGAATAACAATCTATCATTAATGCTCTCTATCCATAAGCAGACTATACTTAACAGGTAAATTTGGATCGCCAATAGCCTTTTCAGTTTCTTCTAGTACATTTGCATTTCAAGATTTCACAATAGAAATCTATTGAAGTACTGAAAGAAACCGAAAAAGCTGGTTGGCGGCCCAAATTTACCTGTTGCGCATAATCTGCTAGCTTTCTTCAACGAATGGAGCCACTCCGATGGAAGAGAAGGAATTAATGAGTGGGATGGTTTGTTTGGTTGGTGTGCGGAAGTCGTTGCTCTTATAGCAAGAGGGCGCCGAAAGTTGAATGTCGTGAAGCTCTGCGTCTACACCTTCTGACACGATGCACAGCGAGCCACCAAAAGTCGAGGGGCGCCGAAAGTTGAATGTCGTGAAGCTCAGCATCTGCACGTTCTAACACGATGCATAGTGAGGCACCGAAAGTAGATTGTCGTGGCTCGTGTGGACAGTGAGAATTGTATATATCGAGGCGCCGACAGTGATCAATGTCGCCTAGCTAAGCCTCTGCCCCTACGCGTGGGCGTGACAGCCCTTTCCGAGTTGTCGTGTCATGTCCAACCAGTTATAGCAACCGTAGCAGAACTCACTCGGCCGAACGAAAGCCCGTGCTCGAGGTGTCGCAATCAACTTTGAACGCATCACGACAACAAACTTTCGACGCCGCTCGTTATAACAGCGACGGCATTCACACACCACCCGAACAAACAAGCTTATCGTTAATTCCTTGTTTACCATGGGAGAGACTCCGTTCGTTGAGCATCTCTAGTGGGGAAAGGATCCTTTCACCGATCGTATGCCACCATGGTGTGATCGTCCATTCTGCTATTGTGATGACCGGTGCATCCTAATGGCCTCGTTGCACAGTGAAAGTCCGGGGAGGAGGTTCTTCAGATGTGCAAACTTGACTCAGGTATGGTTGACCACAACACATATCCCAACGTTTGTCATAAGTACCTACCTTCTAAATCGTTTTCCAAAATTTGGATTTTCCAGTACCAAAACCCAGTATGTAGATTCACTCAATGGGTTGATAGAGAGAATCTCACCCGCAATGACTCACGCCCCTATCCACGAAGTGAACATATATCCGACTACCGCAGAAGGAAGGCTGAACACAAATGGTGTATAGCGGCTGAGAATCGCGATTGGTGGGTTGATCCCAACGGACTACCAACGTGGAGGGAACGTCCCGAATGTAACTGCGGTGAACGTTGCCAGGTTGTAAGATCTATTTCACGGCGAACTCTCGACCAACGATGCTTCGTTTGCCCTTGCATTGTCGACGACGATCTCGTTGTAAGTACCATTTCTTCTACATATATATATTGCCGGAGTTCTAGTTTATATATTAACATTATTCTTATTTTCACGCAGGAAGAACAAAGACAATGTAACTTCTTACAGTGGATAGATACAGAGAGAATTTCTATCACAGATTCATCAATTACGCAGCCAGAAATCCCCTCACAACTCCTTCAGGCAGGGATGGAGGACGTACGGCGTGTAGAAGCCGCTACCCTTGATTGGAGGAATAATCCATTCGGTGTACCAGATAGGGTCAAACGTCCAATATGCAGTTGTGGCAATCGCTGCCAGATGACTACATCATTCGAACCACAGAGTTATGGGAGGAGATATTTCCTTTGTCCAAACATAACCGATAACCACACTGTAAGTAAACATCATCCCAATATGACATTATGCCTTCCACGTTTCTATCTTTGTTAACCTCCTTTGGGAGCATCTCCGGTATTTTTAGCGGAACCAAAGAGCGTGTTGTTTCACTGCGTGGATCGACGAAGTCATGCTTGAGTACTATAGCCATAAAATAACTGAAGCCGAAACATGTCATGAGTACAAGCGAGAGAAGGAGTACCATGAATGATTACCGGTACAACGACGCTCAAGGGGACAACTCCATGACCACAATGTATTTTCAACGATTGTATCCCGATTTGAGCTTTGTTGTAATACATTGTTTCCCGAATTGAGCGATGGAATCGCACTACATTTTCGCTTCTTGCTCCATTATGTTCTTTCTCTATTTTTGTCGTTCTCATGTGCTACAATTTTACTTTGCTATTATGTTGTATTAACATTCGGAATATTTTTTCTTTACTTCAACATATATTTTAATGACATTATTATATACGAAGCCAATTTAATAGGAAGCTTAATTTAGTACTAAATGTAACATTAAACAATACTTCCTAAATCGAACCTTCATAATTTTTAACTTTGCTTTTAACTTTTATTAACATTCGGAATATATTTTCTATATTTTCTTTTAAGTTGTATATACAAAGCCAATTTAATAAAATATTATCTTAATTTAGTACTAAATATAACATAAAACTAACCTAAATCTAACCCTTTACCTAACAGTAATTAGCCAAACTAACCTAAACCGCCCTTACGGAGGGCGGCAGGGGGCCGCCTGCAAAATGACAAGGCCACCCCCACCCCGCGAGCACGTCGGCCGGCCGTGCGAATTTTGCACTTACCCCCTTCCCGCCCTCCGTAAGGGCGAAAAGGGGCTTAGTGCAAAATTGCGTGCCGCGCCGCTAACGGCTGTCCCGCCCGAGCGCTGCGACGTGCGCCACGTCAGCATTTCGCCCTCTAGGAGGGCGGTAGGAGGCTAGTCTTGTGATTTTTTGAATCGGAAAATTAAAATGGTAAATAATTAAATAAATAAAATTAAAAATTAAAAAAATTCGGCTGCTGACCTCGCTGTATTTTGCGTCAGGAAAAAGCACACTGAAGGACCCTCAGCTTGTCTTTTGAGTTACAAAATCATCCTCTAAGCGTAAAACCATATATTACGTGTCTCTTATCTATATTAATATAAAAAAGAGGAGTTGTAATTTTTTATGGCCACACCAACAAATATACACAGGATTTACTCGATCCATTTTCCACCGTCAGATATACGTATCCAATGGCCCAGGATGATTTGAAATAACTCTCTTGCAATCTTACGTAGGAAACACCCCATGACTCCATCAAAATCATCCCGACTCCTCCGTCAAAATCGCCACGCTCTCTCATACAACAACAAGCTTCCTAGCGCCCTCCAACAAGTTGCCCAACGCAAGCCACCACTGTCACCCGGTAGCCGCCACCGCGCCCGCTCCCGGCTGGCCCCGGTACCGCCGCCTGCCCCCCACCGATCGCTGACTACCCCCAACCTCCGACCAGCCGGCGCCCCAGCGCAGGCTGCCGCCACGCCCGCGCCAGCGCCCACTCTTCCGACCGGCGCCGGCACCAAAAGTTTCTTTGTTTTGGTTGGATTTCTTAACCTTTCACTTTACTATTTGATTTTGTCTTAAACAATTAGCAGCAAGTTTTTATTTGATTGTGGATTCGCTTTATTTTTTATCAAGGAGGTGCTTACGTGAATGCTCAATCGTTAGTCCAACACTCCAACTTCCGTTGCAGGTTGTTTTACTCATGAAGTTGATTTTTTTAGTTGCAGTGGTGTTGTTAGACCATTTTACTCGTGATTAGTTGCAGTACAACAAACTAATTTGGATCTGGCAGTCATGTCACGATCCAGTTCTAGCACATAATCTCGGGTGGTAGCACAGTTCGATCGCCAATGATCATCGGAATCATGTATCATTGAGTGGGTTCAATCTCTGTTGCTATTCCAAATTTCCTTTCATTTTTTTGTTCGTGCAATTTGGTTGTGACTCGAACAATCAACTGCTGAAATTCTTCTATTGTTTGCACATACTCTATTTTGACCAATGGGTGTTTGATTAAATGCCATTGATTTTCTTAGCATGCATCTGTGTAGTCACATCCTTTAGTTTGATACTTTGATTGTCTAATAAGTTTCGATTACTTATGTAACAATGCAATAAGAATTCTCTTGATATGGTAGTAATGGCTACTGATTGTGTTACCTATAACTAGCCATATGTTACCTATGACTATTTTCTCTTGATACAAATTTCATACCTAGCCATACGTTACATTAACTATTCAGGGTCAATTTTGTAGTTTTAAATTTCCTGTTATCACACAAATTGGTTTGATGCAAAAAGTAGAAAATGGCATTATTTGATGAGGACACAACTAGCTTGGATATAACTATGACTATGTTATGTATTAATCAACCAAAGGTGCATATGTTCTATATTAGATTTACTTGTTATATATTTGAACATACATTGCTACACATTGAGTTCTGTGTTTTCGTTCGCAGATGTACTTGCTTGGGTGAAAGAAAAGAGACCAAGTGTAAGGAATGCATGGATGATTGAAGAAGTTGATTGGGGGCCAAACCAAGACCTTCTCCAAGTCCACTTCCATCTCACCACGTCACTTTTGGTCCACAGAAGATAAGAGATAAAGTTATACACGTTTTGGATTCGGATTCGGGCCTCATGACATCATCAACTTCAAACAGACCTAGCCGCTAATCTAGAAGGATTTTTCGGGCCCATGAGTACTTTTGGAAAGCTTATGGAGTCTATTTTTCGATGGTTTTGGTCCCACGTTAAAATTCCTACCAAGCTGCCGAGAATCTACAAAACAAGTCACGTATCTCATCCAGTCCGAATCTAATTCGGGTTTTGGGCCTTGTAATTGTGTCGTGGGCTTAGCCCAAGGGGGTGTGCGCTCTAGGGCAACCCTAGGACGTTCCTAACCCTATTTATTCAGTAGCCGTATTGTTTAGAGTTGGGTTTTGCTTAGATTATTTCTGTCAAGAATAGTTTCGCCGCTAGATCGGTTTGTGAGACCCCAACTCGTGAGCATAATCATTCACCTGCAATTTTGGTTGCTTTCTTTCTTGTTCTTGTTTATGTTCTTCAATTCACAAACAGGGATTAGCCTTCTCGGCGAGGGCATCTTCCGGCATGATGGTAACCAGAGGAGACGTCATCTTCCGGTACGATGGTAACCAGAGGAGACGTGGTGCTGCGATTGCGGGGCTTAAGAAGCCGGATCGACGTGTGTCGTGACTCCACTCAAATCGATTGTTTATCAGAACCTTTCGAAAGATCGGGAACCTAGTCCACATCATTATTCATCTGAGTAGAAGCCTTTTTAATTCTTCTCTCTATTTCCCTTCATATACATTAGTTATTTATTATAAGAACTCCCAAGGGCTAGATGTCATAGAATTGTTTTGTTCGCTTGTGTAATGGTAACATGTCCCAAGAAACACATATGCTTCCATAACAAAAAATTAACGAAAATGTTGTATGCTTTTTTAGTCATTTTTGATGTTTACTTATCACTTATTTTACTTTAATTATTTTCATAAAGCCATTGACTATTGTTAAATACAATAAGCTTTGTTCTTAACTGTTCAAATATATGGATTTTTCTTGTGCTATTTTGTTATACATATCTATTTGTCTAGATGTATCTTTGGTGCATTCCAGTATGGCTATATTTTTCTATACTAATAAAAGTTATATTTGATATAGTTTTTCTGCTACCTTATGGTATTAATTAAGGAACATTATATATTCTTTATCGTTAATAAGTCAACACTTTGTATTGCCATAAAAGTTCTGTTTTTCAGTTTTCACTAAACAACTAAACATGACTAAAGAAGGGTTGTGAGTGTATGATTTTGCTAAACATGCTCCTAACAAGGATCGGTACACAAAAAACCCTTGGGACACTTACTCATTCTTGCTTCAAGCCAGCGTGGGAACCAACCGAGCTTTGACATATATATATCTTTCTCCTTAGCCATCAAGGCGAGGGTAGGCATAGCTTGAACTCACATTTAACGGACAAATAAACCAAACACATATTGGAATCAAATTATAGAGCCTGTTTGGGAGACTCTCATAGCTACAACTTTTCCTAAAAACTGCTTTTGCCAGAAGCTGCCCTAAACGGTCCATAATTTCTGAGAATTCGTAGTTACAGATTCTAAGAAATGAACTATTTGTGGGAGCTTCTACCCGTTACAACTTTTCCCAAAAGCTGCTTCTGCCAGAAGTTGCCCCAAACGATTTATAGCTTTTGAAATCTATAGTTATAGATTCTGAAAAATGAACTAAGAATTCAAAAGGTGAAGAAGCTAGGTTTAGAAGCTTTTCCAGATTCTTAAAAGCTTCTCAGAATCTAAAGCTCCCCAAACAGACCCTAAGACGTCAGAAGTTGGGTCTAGAAACTTTCCCAGATTCTCAGAAGCTAGCTACCAAACAACTACTGAGAAGATTTATAAGTATTTGAGATTTAAGATTTAGGAGAAGATTTTACTACCAATTTTATATTGGTTTAAGTATGAAATCTAATATTTTTTTGATGTTACGATAGTATTTTTTAAGACAAATCTACACATATTTTAAACTATACACATATTTTAAACTACACATTTAAGTAGCTTAAGATGGTCAGTTTTAAAAGTCCAACCAATGTCCTAATTATAAAATATTTATAACCGGAGATAGAGCAGGCATGCAATTTATCTAGCAAGCGTACCGTTACATATCTATGAATGAATTAAAAAGCATACATTTCAGCTGCATCTCACGTGTTTCACTTCTCCATAAAGCTAATATACCTTGCAAACTAATTGCAGCTCTTTAAATAGGCTCTTAAACCGACAGACGCATTGGAAGATTTAATCAGAATCTCTACTCAGTCTCCTCTATTCAGCCTCTTCAGCAGCGGCTATATCTGAATCCAATACGGACATGAATTGTTGACTTACATGCTTGGCAACAGATATCATATCAAAAATGACGCTTGCATCCAATCCTGCACCGCCCCTCTTGGTCAATCCACATATTTGACGATGCCTATTAACTGACACCGAAACTGCAGAGCTCATCTGGGATTCTTCCTCTGAGGTAGCATCTACAATGTAGTGCTTACCGACCTAGCATAATTACTTCACAAATCAGTAAATGAAAAGGAAATACTTCAAAGAAAATTAGGATTACAAAACGTAGGGGAGAGGATGGTAAATAATGAGATACAAAAGAAGAGATGGAAGCTGACTTCTCTCAGAATCTTTATGAACGAGCTGCCCATATTTGCAACTTGATAGAACCAGAGGTTACTAGCCAGATGAACGCAAACCGTTTATCAAGGAAGAAATTGCGGACAGCCTATCCAAACTGGGGTTCGATGGTTATCCCGGGTGGTCTTTCCAGGCAAAATTGGGATATTCTTAAATATGATATTGTAAAAGCGGTAAACAGTTCTAGCCAAAGATACGGCTGTTGGGAGGTTCTTTAGCATTAGGCCATGTTTGGCATGGCTACAGCTCTAGCCCGACCTCTCCTGGAGCTGGATCCCGACCAAACGGTTTCAACTCCACACAAAATGAGGGCTGAGCAGACTTGAGTGATCTGGAAGAACGAAGTAGAGAGGTGGATATTGGTTCGAGTAGCTCCACGGCTCCACTCTAGACTCCATTCCTAGAGTTAAATTTAGGAGTTGCAACCCTACCAAACAGACCCTTGGATTGATTTGTCCATAGTGCATACTAGTAAAATCATTTCTAGATTAATTCCATTAATAATTAGAAATGTAAAAATACAATGTGAAACAGTGTCCAAAAAGAAAATTATTCAATATAAATGCTTAAATAAATATCAGTTACGTAGACACAAGCCCTATAAATATCCCGTGCAACCATAACACTCTACATCATCCACAAGCCACTCACTGTTCGGTGGGCAAATTGAACATAACAATAGAGAGGAAAGTCATTTTCTTCAAAATAAGGAGGCTATAAAACTAGAGCATTTACAAGTACAAAAAAAATTCTAGAACATTTTTGAAAATTCAATAGCATGACAATCGATCATATTTCTTTCTCAAAATAAAAAATTAAAAAATAAATTGCAATACCTTCGTCAATGTAACAATAACAGGCACACTGGAGGTGTCGAATTGCAAAAATTCATCATCACTGACATCAACCTCAGGTTCCTCATCTGTTGCAGCACTAAGAGAAACATTGACTCTTGGGATACCTGTATCACTTAAAGCCACCTGTAGTATGTATACAGAAATGTTAGCAACACACAAATGTATGCAATTGCAGGAAATGTGCCAAAATCGCCAATCAAACAAGAATAATTGATTGTACACATTGAGGGGTGAAAATGACAATGGATAAGGGGATACTTGATTCCCCAGTAATATCTCAAATCCAGTGAACATGAATGAAAAACTCACTAACTCAACCAGGCACAGAAAGAAACTCTGCACACTGATCTCCCACAATATTTAAGATGCTGTTTCGATTATCTCCCAGGAAATCCTATGATTATGGCTAACTTGTCCAATAGAGAATTCTTTAGATAGAAGGGTTTTCTATCTCTAGATTTAGATGGCATTGCATTAGATCATTGTTTCATATGTAAGGACCCTCCGGTCTCCAAAACCATCATAATGTTCTAGACGTTCTATTATTTTTTTCTGCCAGTATATATTGTAGTTTGAGTTCGTAGTCACAATAAATATTTGCAACAACCTAAACTTCACAGATGATACTGTCTCAAACTTTCAAGAGTTAATTACCTTTATTGCAGC
Source organism: Oryza brachyantha (assembly GCF_000231095.2). Classification (NCBI taxonomy): domain Eukaryota; kingdom Viridiplantae; phylum Streptophyta; class Magnoliopsida; order Poales; family Poaceae; genus Oryza; species Oryza brachyantha. The sequence continues at coordinate 7,934,481 of NC_023174.2, forward strand.
AGCCAGGGCATCAAGCAAATTTCCATCAGAACTAACAACAAGTCCATCAATGTAGAGATCCCAGCAGACCTTTCCATCAACAACAATTAGTGATGATAAATCAATTGCAGCCCCTGAAATATCGGTTCGTTACATTCGAGCAAATGATATGACAACTCTTTTGGCAAGCATGACAGCATGTTCTAGTCTTAAAAAGGAATCAACTAAAAAATCAGCAAAACAAAATGAGAAACTAATTTTGATTAAAGATTTCTTGAATACAAGCAAAATGAGGGCCTCAAACAGAATTGAAATTTCTTGAATCAGTAAATACTCTGCACACTGTTGGAAATTACAGGGCACCAGTAATCATGCATGAAATTTATTCTGTGAGCAAATAATATGGGCCAACCCTGATCTTCTAGAATTTAATTTTGATCAATGATCAGTAACTTCAAGAACAAAGTAGTGGTCACTCAAACATCATATACACATCAGATATGATGGTTAGAATCATTATAAACACATTTATTTTGTGTGTGTTTGAGATCCCATGTTCCAACAGAAACAAATACTTTGTTCATGGTGACAGTGGAAATAAATATCCTGTTTCCAACCAACTAGGTAACTGCAATCCTCTCTATTCCTACTTAACAGTGATGAAAAGTAAATAAAATACACAGATGTGTTTTTTGGAATAAGGCGTTTAATAGGTTGTAGCTGAACTAGTTAATCTGCTTGCAGATTATATGGGAGACAATGCTTGCTATGTACACAAAAGAAAATGTGTCTCTCAAAAGGATTCCATGATCAAAGGGTTTCCTTAGTCAGTACAATTTTAAATTAAATGTTAAAACGTGTGAACTTTGTCTAGCCTACTTAATCCCAGTTGGGACCAGTCAACCAGAAAATCCAGTAACCTTCAGTTAGCAGAGGTTTTCACATGAACCATGTACCTGACTATAATTACCTTTTATTTTATTATTGATTGGTATAAAGAGCAGATTTACTTTGTCTATATACTCAATAAATTAGTCATGGAAATATTACTGCACACCAATAGGAATGATATTGGCATGTGATGGTGATGAACAGCTGATAAACTGGTATTTGTAATGGAATCAACATGCTTCAGCTAACAAGAAATCATTAGCTCACTTTAGCTGGTACTTTTCAGATTGGTGCATCGAAACAACAAAATGATATTCAGTGTATAATATAAATTGCATCTTAGAGGTAGTAATCTATTGCAAGGAAACCTATGAACGTAAAAAATAGCTTGGTATAATAGAATGGCAAAATTGAAATCATACAAGAATGCAATCAGAGTCTCATTGAATTGTCAATTTCTTGGAAGTTGTCACAACCTTTACTAAGGTTGGATGTCATCAAACCAAACATATCCCCAAGAGCCAATGAAGAACAATGAAATACATCTCACCTGCCCCACTTTTACCACCAAGTAAGCATCTTTGCAGTGCAACAGAGAGCTCAGCAGATAAATCTTCAGAACCTCTACCCTAAATAAAAGAAATATGCAAGTAGGTTAAGCATGTGAAAAAATACAAACATATATACAGAGACGAGTTCCCGATTAAACACTATATGTATATCTAGCACCCATGATGCTACAATTGATGCACCTTTTATAATCACAAGGAATGCACTTTAAACTTCAGAGGACATATTTACAATCATGAACATGCCTTATACTTCGTGGGAACACATTTACAGTTGCAGGCAGAGGTCCGTAATATTAAATACATATTTTTATCATGTGTTACTTCAAAATCGAGTCCATGAACCATATTTTTTCTCCCGAGTGCACTCTAATGCTCTGCTCTGTAGATATGCTGATCTATTGGGAAATATGAAGATCACTTGAAAAAACACACTGAATTGTTGCTTCCTTAGGTGTTTTTTTAAAGAAATTACCAAATGAATATTTGAGCTAAAATAATTTAACATTTGTGGGAAGATACTAATCATAAGGTTTTGTTGCATGGTACAATATAGGAATTACTTTAGCACTTAAAGGCCGATTCTGTTGTCTCAGTGCACACTTACCATCCATAGTTAGGTTATATTTGACAAAATTGCACATACAAATATGCTTTTTAATAGTTCAACTGCAGAAAGAGCAATCTATGAGACAGCATGCGGCAAGCAGTTAGTAGGACTAATGCTCAACTTTACTGTATTTAATAAAAAAATCATTATCTAGTTATGACAAAGATTTAAATATAAAATTAGCCCTAGATATGTGGGCAGAAGCTTAAAAAGGTTGGAGAACATATGACATATTTCACATCTCATATCTATATAAACAATACAACAGAAAAAAAAGGTAGATGTATGCCAAAGAAGACAATATGAACCAAAATGTTTCACCCAAAGTTTTTAACCCTGCCCCGGTGTAGGAAATGCAGTTGTAGACTACAATATTTACCAAATAAACCAACCACAGCTTAGCAAATTACAAGCCAAAGGAGTGTTTTCAATCAATTGCTGCCAAACAAGTGGAATGTTAAAGGAAAACAAAAGGTTCCATTATATATCACTGACAAAGCACCAGTTCCTTGATGTGCAACTGGCAGACTCATTTTCTTATTTATATCACCACAAGTCAACAGTTCACCAGCATCCATTAGATAGAAAAAGACCATTTTGCCCCTGGGATGATGTCATTATCACAGCAGAAAAAATATGTTACTATTGACCATGATTCTCCTCTATTTTTTATGTTGTATCATAAATTGCTCTTCTCTCCCTAGTTTCATAAAGAAAGGGAGGGTATTATATCATTTACATGAAAATACATACACGTAGTAGAGTTTGACGAACATTTGCAATTTGCATTACAGCGATGGCATATAATAGAATCATGCTTCGTCAACTCCATGACTTACAATTTGATATTATGTCAATGGCATATAATGTATTTTCATTATCTGCAATAGGAGTGTATGGTTAAGACCCAAAAAGTGAAATGGCAAATAAATTTATAATGTTGCTTGTTAGAGAAAAAAAAAACTTCATATAGTTGCTGTAGAAAAATGTTTGAGAGATGATCCACCTCCTTACTGTTCACAGCCAGAACTGTTTGCTTCTTTAGATTCATTTCAACAGTATTTTGGATGATAAAGTTGTTGTATATTTGTGTCTATTATGTACGATATCTATAGAATTGGAATTGGAATAACATGAAGCAGACTAGAAAAGTTTATCGGCTCAGTTTGATTCAGAACACCACATTACCAACCTCAAACATGGGTGCTGCAGTTGGACTACAGTCAACAAAAATGGAAACTTTCCCTTTGTCAGGATGAAGAATGCTTGGTTTCCCCAACTCAGCCTGCAAATGACAGACAGAGTAATCAAATTGGGTGATGTAAAGCAAAAACAGATGAACAGAAACATTGCAATCATATTATTTAATCATATCAAATAGTCAAAGCTTCTCAAAGTACTAAAAATATTATCAATGTGATCCATATTGCAATATTAAATCTGCAGCAGGTGGCAACAGAAGTCTACGAATAATTATATGATCTGTATCTATACTCCTATAAAAAGTAGTAGAGGTGGTGGTGAATCTGCCACCTACCGCACAACCAACCCTATCCTATTTTTTGAAATGAAAAATAATTTAGACATATATACTAAACCATTTTTATTAACTTTATTTTAATAAGACATGAATGATATTATTTTAATAAAATCTCGTTGCAATGCATGGGTAATAGTAACTAAAAAATGAAGATAGGCTCAATTTTTCATGCATTGGTATGGTCTGGAGAAGCTTAGGAGGTGTTTGTTGCTAGGGACTTATTTTTAGTCCCTAGTCACATCGGATGTTTGGGCGTTTATTATAAATAGTAAACATAAACTATTGATAAAACCCGCCCATAATCTTGAACTAATTCGCGAGACGAATCTAACGAGCCTAATTAATCCATTATTACACATTATGCTTAAAAAATTCGGCTCGAGGATTAGCTCTCATTTATGAAATTAGTTTTTTTATTAGTCTATGTTTAATACTTCAAATTAGTGTCCAAACATCCGATGTGACATGGGGCTAAACTTTTTAGCCCCATCTAAACAACCCGTTAATTGTCTGACAGTTTAGGGCTTTATCTGTCTTTGATGAGAATATGTAAATATGTAATGATAACCAACTGATTGATGATAACCCTCATTTATCAGGAAAATAGAATTTTTTTTAATATCATAATGTGGAGAAAGCATTTTCCTTTAACGCCAATTTAAAAACCTATTTCTTTATGCATAGTGCAAGAAACCATACCTTTACACTAGCAATGACTTCAGTCAGAATTCTTAAGTTTCATACAGTTCTATCATGAGAGATCATAATGTGTAGAAAGAATTTTCCTTAAAGGCCAATTTAATACCGACATTTAAAAAAAAAAGTAAATTGCACTTTATGTCATATTTTATTACCCAAGTTTTACACTGGACCACCAATAAATCTATCTTTTCACTTTGACCAGGTAAATTTGCCATTGTTATGGTTTGGACCACCCCGAACAATATATTTCAGAATACATCAACGACCTCAAACACATCGGCTTCGGTACACCGATGAACTCCCGTATATGTGCAGTACATATATTTGCGGAAAGAGAGGTTACACATAACACAAAAGGTTGTTCAGGGTTGTCCATATCACAACAATGGCAAAATTACTCGGTTCAAAGTAAAAGGACTGGTTTAAGGGCGAATCAAAGTAAAACTCGGTAATAAAATGTCGCCCAAAGTATAATTTACTCTCTTTTTTTTTTCAAGCACAGTACAAGAAACATTACCTTTACGCTAGCTATGACTTCAGTCGACCCGAGTCTAACACGCGCGGAGCCGTTTGCCTGCAAACTCCACCAAATCCAGAACAAGTTTGAGGACTTACACATCCAATCATTCAGCAGGCGACTAAAGTCCAAACATGGGGAAGTAAACCCAGAGACCTGAGGTATGACACCGGTCTCGACCGACATAGCCCGGAACTGCAGCCGCCTGCGGCCATCGGCGCGGAGGTCCTGCGCGATGCCGCCGCGGATGAAGTGCTTCTCCCCTTCCGAAAGACCAACCATGGTCCTCGGAGCAGCCGGGAGTAGGGGCGGACCTGACAGGGACGAGGAGATTGACCTGGACGCAACGAGTCAGAGGCGAGAGTATTCGGCAGAAGCAGTAGGACGCCCGCGCCGCTGCTCGCGGTGATGGGAGATCGGCGCGTCGGTGCAGGCGGCGGCGGGCGTAGGAGACGGGACGGGGTGTCGAGGGAGGCCAGGGCGACAGGGAGATCGACTAAAGGCCGCAAGCAGTCCACAGGCCCATTAGTGCATCTCTCGTGGTAGGCCCATTAGTTACAAGAATCGGGAAATTTTTAATTTATTTAATAACTAATTTACAAAACTACAATTTCATTTCAAAAATTTACAAATCTGGCCTCCCCGCGCCCTTCTAGGGTGGAATATGTAAAATGTCCTCCAAAAGGGCACGATTAATGACGTGGTACACGGCGGGGAGAGCGCCACGGATGGCCATGACGACGTTGTGACTTGTGATTGTTTTGCACTTTAGTCACTTATTGCCCTCTATAAGGGTGACAAGGGGACAGAAAAGCAAAAAATCGCACGCGCGGGCGGAGAGGCCGGGGGCTGGCCATTTTGCAGACAGCCCCCTTGCTACCATTCGTAAGGGTGGTTTGGACTAGTAATGTAATAAACCAAGTTTAAGGGTTTGGATTAGGTTATACTTAGTGTTAGAATTAGTTTTGGGGTAGTACGGGATACTGCTAACAATAGTTTCGGATTATGGTAGCTACTGTGCATCGTTATAATTGTTTAGGGTTGTTCTGGTATTCGGCTAAGATTTTTATGTTAGTTTTGTGTAAGGGTTTGGATGTCGTACCCATATGATTTTAGTTGTATTAAGTGTTCGCCAATGTGTTATCAATTACCGATGACATGCGTTATATTATGGGGCAATTTTGTTTCTGTCTCTCCTTCAAGTTATAATACTGATTTTGCCTCTTCTTTTTAGGGTTTTCGTTTTTGCCCTTGCTTTTTTAAATTGAACGAACCAGTTGCCCCTCCTTTGGATGGAAGAATTAACGGTGTTAAATGACACGTTAAAGGACTATTTTACCCCTGCACGAGAATATCATTTTGATCCTTGTTTTTTTAAGTCATTTGTGTCATTACCCTCCGTTCTAAATCATAGAAATATAAAAAAACAATATATTATTAATTCAAATGACATGTTTAAAAGCTTATATTTATTTTTTAAAAAATTGACAATTTAAAATGCTGGATTGCGTGAGTTCACAAGAGTGTCATAAGCTTCAACATGTGAAATTTTAACGGTTTGATTCAGTGATGAGTGGTCCAGATCACAGGTGTGATTGACCTGATCAATCAAGAGCATCAACATTTCCCCAGATAGACTGCACTTGCAGGTTATCAAGCACTGCAGCAGACACATTTCATTCGGGTTGATGATACCAGCTATTTCATGATTCATAACACAAGAAAAACATTCGTTTGATAATTATTATTATAACCCAGAATTGCCAGTTCTCTCTCTCCACAGAAGGGGCACCATATTTTTCAGGACATACTGAATAGCATGCATTTACAATTACAGAAACATATCAAATCTGAAGTGAAGTTCCTTTTCTAACAAAGAAACACAACCAATGAAATATTACCTTTGCCAGATTTTAGAGCAACAGCACGCGAATCACCAACATTAGCTACATATAGTTCGTTGCCAATCAAAATCGCAGCGACAGCTGTTGAACCATCATCGCTAGAACGATCAGGAGATATTGATCGTAGGAAATCAGCATCGGTTCTCCGAAATGTTTCTTCTGCATTTTGCAAAAGCAGATAACAAAATGAGAACATTACTACTTGCGGCACTGGATCTGAACATACAGAAGAGGTACAGGCTGTACATCCGAAATGAGGAGGTGGTGGCGGCATGGGCACGAGCTGGGAGGAGGCGATCGCAGATGGCGGCGAACTCGGCCATGACGTCGGCGACCATGGCGGCCTTGCCCTTGCCCACGAGCATCCTCACCAGCGCGACCACTCGCGCACCCTCATCCGCAACGACGACGACGGCGTCGCCCGAGACGAGCAAAGCGAGCGCGTGGCTGGCGGCCCTGGGCAGCGTGCCGCCGCCGCAAGCCTGGCCGTCGACGCCCCTCCCTACCGCCCCCCGATCTAGCTCCCCTCCCCGCCGCGGTCGTGTGCGCCCCCTCCGTGCCGCCGATGCCGTGACCAAGAGGCCATGCCCCTCCCCGCCGCCGCAAGCCTGGCCGCCGACGCCCCTCCCTGCCGCCCCCGGTCCAGCTCTCCCCCCTTCGGTATTTGCCACTCCCAAATCCCAATCCCAGCTACTCTCAATTCAGTCTTAACAGGGGCAATTTGGTCATTAATTATTTCAAGAATTAAATCTTTTATTTTTTAAACTAAATACATTGATCAACTAATGGTTAACCTAACTTTCATCCAAAATAGAGGCAAACGGTTCATTCGGTTAAAAAAGAGGGGCAAAAACAAAAACCCTAAAAAATGAGGGGTAAAATCAATATTAGATTTGAAAATAAGGGCAGGAACGAAATTATCTCTTATATTACAGGGGCTTTTGTAAAGTTGCTATTTATTTTTCTAAATTGCAAGGATACCACTCGAATGAGAGTTCTAGTGGTATTTATGCAATTTTATAGTGACACTTTTGCAAGAATGTTTTAAACCATTGGTAAATTTGTAATTATCCATATATTATATTAGCTCAATTAAATAATGTGTGAACTAAAGTAAATTTAATAAATCAAAGGAGTTGTATTCATACAAATTTATATTTGTATTCATAGGTGATTGCATGGATATATAAGATGTTTGTAATTTATAATGTAAAAGTTGATTAATTTTTTGCAAGAACGGTTAGTTCGTACGTCGATAGGAACACGGCAGAACATTAGCTGGAAGCAATTTCAGTTTCTTGTAGGGGTAAAAAAAGTTCGATGCACCGATAAATTATCAAAAAATTTCGATATTTCGTGTGCTAAGTAGTTTGCCAAGAGAAAACTTGATATTGAAGTTGAGGGTTGCAATTGTGAATCTTTTGTGATTTACGAACAAACCTAAGGTATTATTGCAGACAATACAATCGTCTAGACCCCAATGCGTGTAAAGAAATTAACTAGTTATCCGTTCACATGACATTGTGTGTAGCTTGCGAGATGTCACATTGAGCGTCATTATATCCTTGTTGATTAATGGCCATCATCTCGCTTGTATTTAGGGCTGTCAAAAAAGCTCGAAGCTCGAGAGCTGCTCGAGCTCGGCTCGCTTCAGGCTCGATTCGAGCTCGGCTCGAGCTCCTGAGCCGAGCCCGAGCCTGATTGGAAGCTCGCGAGCTTTCTCGAGTCGAGCTCGAGCTTCTCACGAGCTTACATATACATGTTATTTTTATTTTTTATTTGATAAAATAATAGATTAATAATAAATTATTATATATTTAAATGAAAAATTAATTTGTTTTATTATTATATATTAATTTTAAATCTTATTTATAATTTATTTTAGATAGTTGACTTAAAATTATTATTTTTATTTACAAATATCATCCAAATATATATATATCATATACTCAAGCCGAGCTCACGAGCCTAACCGAGCTCGAGCCGAGCCTGTCTAAGAGCTCAAAAGTTTGCTAGGCTCGATTCGAGCTCGGCTCGAGCCTGTGTCGAGCTCGAGCCTGGACAGGCCAGCTCGCTCGAGCTCGGCTCGTTGACAGCCCTAATTGTACTCATGACATATTTCAGCTTCAGTTACTTTTTAGCCATTGTACTCCAACATGACATCATCAATCCACGTAGTGAAGCTGCAAACTCTTTGATTTCCTTGAGAAAACCAGAATTGCTCCCAAATGATGTTAACAACGTTAACTACAAGGCATGTGTAATGTTCAATTGTAGTACTTTTTAATGATGGTGTGGTTATCGGATATGTTTAGACAAAGGAAATATTTCCTTCCAGTTAATGCTAGAATTTGGATAATTGCCGTTGGAGACTAAACTATGATTAAAGACCGAATCAGACGGGAAACAGGGCAATCGGATAGAAGACCAGACGGAATACGACTCGGATTTAGTCGATGGAGTCTGGATCAGATAAGAAATAGAGTCCGATTGTGCCTAGGATGTTACAGATAGATTCAGAAATAATCAGAGTTCATGTAATTTAATTTTATCAGTTAATTAGAGTTAGTTTAGATTTTTCCAATATCTCTAAGAGAGTTAGAGTCTGATCGGGACTTGTGTGTTAGAGATGGAATTTACATAGGAGTTTGTTATTTCGTTTTATCTATTAGGAGTCGTATGTCGTGTCCAACATGAACTAGCATCCACCCAAGGATATAAATATGTATGCCCGGAGTCATTGTAAATCATCTACACATCAATAGATCAATTACTCTCGGCGCATCACCACCCTCCTAACCGAGGTTTCAACACCGGCGGAACTTGGCACCTGACGCGGGGCTGTATCGTCTCGATCTCCGGCAGAGGGATAAGTCCTACATTCCATCGGCCAAGGTAATCGTATCGGCTAGATTAGAACTATCTTGGTTCAGTCCGATCTTCTTATCTGGTTGTGCGATTGCTAGGTATCGTATCAGTTTTAGCTTGAGTTACTTTGGTATCTTGAGTTGATCTGGTCGACCACTTTGGACGATCTACGTTGGTTTGATATTTGCTATTTGACATATTCAATCTAGTACTGTCTCTGTTCGGTCCGATCTAGTAGATTGCTTTTATCAGATGGTTTATATTAGATTGATGTATTTTGCTCATTGTTTATCGGAGTACCAACCGATAAGTTATCAGTCGTCAGCTCATCGGCTTGATAGCAATCTAGATCTATTTAGTATCTATCCTGACATTGCTAGGTGTAATCTTGAACTGCTTCGGTTGGGTCCGATTTTCTATGATTATTCTTAGCAATCTGGGCTAGATATTTTATAGGCCTTGGTTGTTTGTTAGCCATTTATAGCCGATGATATTTGCCGATCTACATGTTCATCATATTTATATCAATAGAGTAGTCGATTGCCTTACTGCATTATTTTTGTACCAATCGGCTGGATTTATTTTGATCGGCAATTATCTATGCTGCATCGGCTCACGAGAATTACATGGAAATTGGTTTTAGCCGATCGCTGCAAAGCATCCATTGTTGATTTAATTATTCCAAGTAATTCATTAGTTTATTTATTAGCCTTATTGATCTTCATATTTCCTATAATTATATCATGCTCGACTGCATACTGTCTTGGTTAAGTCCGATCTATGTATGTTTGGTTCGATCTGGTTATAAGGGCTCGTCCAATTGACTAAGATTAATAAGTAACGTGGCGGATTATGTTGGTCTAACATTTAATTCAAGTCGATTTCTATCAAGTTTCTAGTCGGTCGAAGCTTTTTACAACTGATCGTTTATCCTATCGGCTAAACGCTGCTACACCAATATCCGATCAGCTGGATATTTAGTTAGCTATCGGTTCGATAGCCGATCGGCTTGTTTTATTCTTCATTTTGTCAGTTGCAGGACCAAACTGACTGGTGACAGTGCATCTAGCCCCTAAACGAAGTTTTGGATGATTAATGACAATGCTAGCCAAACATGTGTGCGCTAATGAGCTGTGATTGCAGAGAAGTTTAAAGGATCAATAAGATTGAATGATTACTTGATAAAACTTAGAGCATGTGTGACCCAAAGCGACGGCTCTACGAAGACAAAGGCGCTCGAAGGTGTCTGTTATTTTTCTTTTTGAGTCGTAGGAACTCCGTACTATTAAGAGGGGTCACTAGAAGCTAAGCATGCATCCAAGAGTGGTTAGGGTTGAGTTGAAGTCAAGCGGAGGCTCGCTGCTGTTTTTCGCAAGCAGCAGGGACCGGACGGTTCGGACTTCTGTCCGGACAGTCCGGTGGCAGGACGGTCCAAACAGTCTGGTGGCAGGACGGTCCGGACTTTGGTCCAGCCCCTGCTCGGAGTGAATGTGTTAAGTGTTGGCCGGACGGTCCAGCCCCCTAGCCGGACAGTCCGATTAGGTTTCTTTTCCAACGGCTATGTGACGTCTGCCAGCCTATAAAAGGGGCTCTTGAGATCTAGCCATTGGAGAGGTTTTCTGTTCGAGTTTTCTTTGATGGTACTCACTATGGGGCATGAAAACATAAAATGAGACTTCATCTAATCTCCTTGCATCCAAGTATTTGGAAAGTTGTGTGCACAGGTGTGAAGGATATGCCGGAAGATGAAGAAGATCTCACTCCGGTGCAAGAGCTCCTCATCCACCGCAATGCTCAAGCGGTAAGCGTGATTCTCAACTCCTTGAGCCCGGAGGAATTCAACAAGGTTGATCAACTTGATGAAGCCAAGGAGATTTGGGACACGCTCCGCATTGCTCATGAAGGATCAAGAGGGGTTCGAGAATCCAAGATTGAACTTCTTGAAGGGAAGCTAGGGAGGTTCGTGATGGAAGATGACGAAACACCTCAAGAGATGTATGACCGGATGATGATCATAATTAACAAGATCCGTGGCCTTGGGAGTGAAGACATGACGGATCATGTGGTGGTGAAGCGCTTGCTCCGGGCCATTTCACCAAGAAATCTTATCTTGGTGACTTTGATCCGTGAGTCAAGCGGTTTCAAGAGAATGACTCCAAGTGACGTGCTCTCAAGGATCATCTCGCATGAACTCTTGGAGGAAGAAGCCAAGAAAGTTAAGAAATACGCCACAAATGCCGCCCAAGCCAAGGACAAGGAGATTGCATTCAAGGAAAAGAAGACTAGCTCCAAGCTTCAAGAAGAGAGCTCAAGTGACTCGGAGAGTGAGGATGAAGAACTCGCTCTCTTGGTTCACAAATTCAAAAAATTCCTCCGCAAGAAGAGCAATGGGAGAAAGGATGGGGATCGATACAAGAGATAATCCAAGAAAACATGCTATGAGTGCAAGGAGTTTGGGCACTTTATAGCGGATTGCCCCAAGCTCGCTAAGAACAAGGAGGGCAAGGGCAAGACCAATTATTTCAAGAAAAAGCCCGGGAGAGCTCACATTGGTGAAGAGTGGTTCTCAAGCGACAATGAGAGCGACAAAGAGGAGGAGCCCAAGTCAAGCGACACCAAGAGCAAAGGCGTCGCTACCATGGCCATATCGTCATCAAGCACGGAGCAACTCTTCTCCAACTTGAGCGACAACGACGGTGATCATACGCCATTGTGCGTCATGGCGCAAGGGCGCAAGGTATATCTAGCTCCCAAGCATCATGTTGACTCTAGTGATGATGATGATATAGACCATGATAATGATGATGCTTTGCTTAGAAATTTTAGCAAACCCGCTCTCATTCATATCGCTAAACTCATGAAAGTGCTAGAAGAAAAGGAAGTATCTCTCGAGAGGCAAGAGGATCTCCTTATTCAAGAGAGGATAAAAAATTACTCTCTTGAAAAGGTCCTTGCCGGAAAGGATGAAAAGTTGGTTGATTTGTCTAAGGAGCTTACGCTAGCAAATCAAACCATAACCAGTCTTAAGGATGTCAATGAAATTCTTGAGGAAACTATTGTTTCCATGAATGTGAGGCACAATGGTCTTGAGAATGAAATTGACAATCTTAAGCACAATCTCTCCAACTCTAAGGACAACACAATAGTTAATACTGTTCTTGATTGTGAGAAATGCAAAACAATTGACTTAAGTGTTGTTGAGACTAACAATGCAGCTCTCAAAGAGTTGAAGAAAGAAAATGAGAGGTTGAAGACCTTGGTAAAGTTTGGATGCATTCGAACTTACCAATCCAAGGATGCTCTATTCAAGACAATCACCTTGTATAACAACAAGGATAAGAGAGGTCTTGGATATTCCCCTGACTCAAATGCAAGCCCAAAAAGAGTAATGATCAATGGTAAACCATGTGTTGCATTTGTGAAGGAAAGGGAGTCAACTGCTGAAGAGGATGCAAAAATCAGTCCTGAGGACAGACAGTCCGAACAAGGCCGGACAATCCTGCCTGAGTCCTCTGTTCAACAGAGAAGGCAAGCCGGACGGTCCGGTCCGGCCCGGACGGTCTGGTCCGGCCCCTCTGTTCAACAGAGAGGGCAGACTAGACAGTCTGGTCTGGGTCGGTTAGTCCGGTCAGACTTCTCGGTCTGGCAGAAGGGTCCGGCCTAGGGCTGAAAACGGAGCGGATAATTTCCGTCTGCATCGGGGAAAAATGAATACGGACGTAGTTCGGATCGGATATTTCCCGGATAATTTGAATACGGATAAAAATACGGATAATTTTCTCCGGATACAAATACGAATATGGTATGGCAGTTTCCGACGGATACGAATACTCTGACGGATATCCGAAGATTGTAATGAGCGGATATTCACAAACATGAAACCAGTTCAGCCCGGTCCGGCCCATCAACAGAGGGATTCCTTAATTCCTTTGACCCTTCACAGTTGCTTCACCAAACTAAACCCTAGTCGCAACAGAGCTGACTCAGCCGAGGCGGCGGCGGCGGCGGACACGACGGCGGCGACGACGACAACAGACTCGACGGCAGCGACGGTCGACGGGTGTGACGACGGCTCGGCGCTGGTCTTTTGGCCCCTTAGCTGTCATTCCTTGTTGTATTGCCGCCGATGAACAAATCGTTGGTGGCATGGTGGCAGCCATTTCCGCCGGACGCTGGTAGCAAACTATCATCCTCAAGCTCATAATCCCTCTGGTAATATATTTGATTTGCTCTTCTTAGATCTAGTAGTCTTGGCTGTGCATTCATGAAATCAATAAGCTCAATACCTCATGTAGATCTTGGATGTGCCATTTATTTTCTGTGTAGATTTGTGATGGAGTCTGCTAGTGCAAGTAGTGCTAGTACTACTGCATCATCTCCAGTTGTGCAACTGCTACCACTAATTTCCTCTACTACTGCTACACCTACACATGATGCTACTCCTGCTACTAGTCCTTTGGCAATGGCACTGTCACCTGATAATGCAATTGATCTAACAACTACTGATGATAGTGAGATCTTACCTCCTGGGAAGAGAAAAAAGAAGTGTAGTTCTGAAGTTTGGCAGCACTACACCAAGCATAAGGTAAACAAAAAAGGACCCGGTGATACTGTCATTGTAGAGGAGTATGCTAAATGCAACAAGTGCTCATATAAACGCCGTTGTGAGAGTAATTGTGGCACTTCTGTTTTCTAGAATCACCTGATGCACAAGCACCAAATTAAACAAGGTCAGCAACTGCTACAGATGAACAACAGTGAAGATGGTGGTGAAGGGGCTGTTGAGACTTACAAGTACGATGAGGCAGTGAGCCTGAAAAAATTTTACATGGCAATTATCATGCATGAGTATCCATTTTCCATTGTTGAGCATGAATACTTAGTGGATTTTATCAAGTCTTTACGCCCTACTTTTGCCATTAAGAGTCGCATTACTGTGAGAAAGGAAATTATGAACATATATGAAGAGGAAAAGAATAAATTATGGCAGCACTTGCTTACACTCCCATGTCGTTTTAGTACAACCATGGACATGTGGACATCTAGTCAAAACAAAAGTTATATGTGCATCACAGTTCATTGGATAGGTGACACTTGGAACATGCAAAAGAGGATCATTAAGTTTATGCATGTAGTAGGACATCATTCAGGAAATAATCTATGTAAAGAGTTTTATGATAGCATTGTTGATTGGAACCTTGATAGAAGGCTTGTTGCCCTTACTTTGGACAATGCGTCAGCAAATGATACTTGTGTTAAAGGTGTCATTTTAAAACTCAAAAAAATCTCTCCATTGGTCTGTGATGGGATATTCTTTCATGTGAGATGTTTCAACCATATCTTGAACCTAGTTGCCCAAGATGGTCTAAGACAAATTGCACGGGCAGTATCAAATATCAGAAATACTATCTCAATTCTGAAGAACTCACCATTGCAGTTTGAAGCATTTCAGAAGTGTGCATTGGAAGTAAATTTGGATAACACAAAGGGTCTTTCCTTGGACACTCCTACGAGATGGAACTCCACATTTCTCATGTTGAGGAATGCTATTTACTACAGAAATGCTTTTAATAGGCTTTTTCTTCGGCATGGTAAAAAGTATTCCAAGTGTGCTCCCAACAAGGAAGACTAGTCTATGGCAATAGCATTATGCAAGTGCTTGAAGCCATTTCATGATGCAACTGAACTATTCTCTGGTACTAAATATCCTACAGCTAATCATTTCTGTGGTAAGTTTTGTAGTATTAAGATTGCTATTGCTGATTGGTGTAAGAGTAGAGAGAAAACGGTAAATACTATGGCACACTACATGAAAACTAAATATGATAAGTACTGGGAGAAGTCTAATATGGCTCTTGCTGTTGCATGCTTTCTTGACCCACGTTACAAGACAAGTTTAGTGGAGTTCTATGCTAACCCGGTTTATGGTACAAAAGCTGAACAAAAAATTGAGGAGTTCAACGGTGTTGTCAAAAAATTGTTTGATTTCTATACTACTAGTGCACATGTGACATCAAGCAAGAAAGGTGCTGAAGTGCATGTGCCTCAATCTCAAGTGCAACCTGAGCCTGCTATTGTTGATAATAGTGATGGCCTTGATGACATATTTAATGACAATGACAGTAGCCATGATCATGATCATCAACTTCAAAAATTTTTGCTTGCAAGAAGCCAACCTACCCGTAGTGACAAAACTGAGTTAGAAATATACATGCAACAGCCACTGTTACAATGGACTTCGGAAGATCCATTTGATATTTTGTCTTGGTGGAAGGCCAAACAAACAGAATTTCCTATCCTCGCCAAACTTGCTCGTGATATGCTGTGTATTCAAGTGTCAACTGTTGCTTCTGAGTCAGCATTTAGTGCCGGTGGCCGTGTTATTGATCCATTTCGCACATGTCTTGATCTAGAAGCTGTCCAAGCTTTAGTGTGCACCAAAGATTGGAATTTAGCATCTAAGAATGGTATATTTTGTTCTTATGTTCATTACTTATTTGACAACTCCTGTATATATGTATATCTGATGCATGGTCTCTTCTGGGTGCCATTCTTAGGTTACAAGAACCAGGCTATCATCAATGAGTTGGACATTGAAGGCTTAGAGAGGCATTTGGCAAACTTATTGGTAGTGGTGAGTTTATTACTCGTTTTACTGTACTATGTAAATGTTTGACTTAATATGACAATAAAATTATTCAACTTTTGCAGGAAAAGGATAATAATGATGATATGGATGAGCAGGATGATGTTTTGGACGAAATGGAAGAAGACATAGTTGCAGCTTTGTGTATCAGGCTACAAGTTTGTATGTTATTTGTCTCTACGAACTATTTCGATTAACTTAGCTATATATATGTGGTGCTATTTGTCTTTACGAATGGTTTGAGTGGTTTGTATGTTTCGAGAAATATTTGTTTTCGTATTCGTGTTTGGCTACATTCGATCCTTATTCGTATTCGAGATAATCCATATTTGTTTCCGTATCCGAGGTATTCGTATCCGTTTCCGTATCCGCCTAAAAATATAAAAACAAATACGGTATGTGTATTTTCCATCCGTATTCGCTTCGTTTTCAGCCCTAGGGAGGGGGAACAATGCCGGCTGCTGGGATTGGGGTGGGGGCGGTGGGGATATGATTAATTCTTTTCTTAGAAACAATCCTCGATTTTCTGCTTTTTTTTCAGATCGTAATCCTATTTTCCAATCTTTTGCTTCTTGGCTTAGAATATAACGATTTATAGTGCCTCTACATATAAACGTACCACATACATTGCTAGATAGCTAAAACAAATATGAATAAAATAGGTGTTTTTTTTTTTGCAAAACTACAAGTGACGACACGGACAGAAGAGTGCTCGCGAAATCCCGCCTGTTTCCAGCGTCGGTGACGCGTCAGCTACTCAGCTCCCGCGGGTGGCCATGCCAGTGTTAAATTGCCGCCGCTAAAAGCAGGTATAAGAGCAACTTTAATACTAAGGCCCTATTTGGATCCGAAAAAAAAGTTCTAGGACTTCCAGGAAAAAGTCACTCTTCTTTTAAACAGGAGGAACTTTTTTAGGGATTTTTTCCCTTAAAAATCAGTAGTCCCTAAGGAGGGATTTTTTCTCCCTCTTTCCACCCATTGACCCTCTTCTCTCCCCTTTGCTGCCGCTCGCCCGTCTGCCCGCTCGCCGGCCCGCCGTCGCCCGCCCCTCTCCGCCCCTGCGACGACGTCCGCCGCCGCCGAGGCCGACCCTGCCCATCGGCGCCGAGCGAGATCTTGGCCGCCTTGCTGCCGACGCAATTTGCCGCTGCCTCCACCGACGCGATTTGCCTCCTCTGCTGCTGCCAATGCACGTTGCCGCCGAGGCCGTCCCCGCCCGCCGGCGCCGAGCGGGATCCCGATCGCCTGGCTGCCGACGCAATTGGTTGTTGCATCCACCGACGCGATTTGTCGCTACCTTCCCCGCCACCGATGCGCGTCGCCGCCGAGGCCGTCCATGCCCGCTGGCGCGGAGCGAGATCCCGACCACCTTGCCGCTGACATGATTTGTCGTCGCCTCCACTGACGCGATTTGTCGCCGCCGAGGTGGATCTGGTGGCGCCAGTGGGGAGTGGTGACAAGGGTAGGATCTTAGAGGCAAAATAGTACTTGTACCATATAATAAGTCCCTTTTAGTTCCTCGTCTCAAACAGGAGGGACTACAAAAAAGTCCCAAAGACTATTAGGAAAATGTTCAGAGACTACTAAAAGTCTCTCGATCCAAACAGACCCTAAAGCCAACTTACTATCTATAAGCTTATATTATAATCAACACATATAATAGATTGGCTATAAGGTTGGCTATAATTTTTATCTCTTATCTCTTTCTCTTACCTTTGCATTTAATGCATTTTTTTAGAGTTGGTGTATAGCTGGCTCTTGCATGAGAGTCAACCCCACTTCTTTTTCATTACCTCTTTGCTCAACATCAGCTTATAGCCAACTTATAGTCTACTATTATACTTGCTCTAATAGTAGACTAGCTATATAAACATATTTTAAAGAGATAAGAGAGCAGAGAGAAGAGTAGTGAGCTACTAATTTGTAGCTAGCTATAACACGAGCTACAAGACGCAATGTGTGTATGACATGTGGGACTATGTAATAACTTTCGTAGATAACTATTATATGAATTTGCTATTAGATTAACTATAGATCAATTGGAGCTAGTAGTTGGCCATACTATTGAACTTGCTCTAATACGATTTCCGGGAGGAGGTTTGAAGTATTTAGATTTAGATGGTGGCACGTAATATCGGGAAACTAAATGTAACAATGTTCAATCCAATGTTCTGGTACAATTCTCATAGACAATGTTAATATATGTTCTATGGCTGCGATCGGCGGCGGGGAAAAAACGAGATAATAGATTACTACTTGATTAATTAATTATTAATTATAAAAAATAAAAAAAATTAATCTGAATTTTTAAACCATTTTTTCTATAGAAAATTTTCAAACAAATATGCCGTTTAGCATGTCGAAATACGTGTGCGTGAAAAACGAGAAAATTTGGATTTACGAAGAGGGAGAACGAACTGGGCCTTGACAAATGGTCGGTTGTGGTGGTTTTTGGAACTTAATGTCACTTAAAGGACAAATTATTTGCAGATGTGCATTATTCTTTCTCAGGTTTTTTTATTATCATTAAGAAATATTTTGAGGTACCAAAAGTTTTAGTATAAAATTATGATATTTTAAGGTATATTGGATTTAAAGGTACTAAATTTTTACACTGAAAAAATATGGAAACTTAAGTTAATTTTTTAAGAACCCTCAGACTTTTTTTAGTGTAGCACTGTTGCAACGAAAAATGTTTATTTGTTATTATCTATATGTGTATGTGTGTACTGTGTTGCATTGTTGCCCAAGCCAAACCGGAAACATAGGGCCTGTTTGGTTGCTTGGACTGCACCTGGCCCGCAAGTGGCATGTAAAATTTCGCCTGTTTGTTTTCCTAGGCTTAGTCCTTAGCCAGGCCAGTTAAATGCAAAAAGGGCCTCGGGGCCAGGCTGAGGGGAAACGGCCGATTTCGACTTTGCTAGCAAGCCTGGCCTGTCGCATACAGCTAGCCTGCATATGTGGGTGCAGTGCGTGCAGGAGGCAAAAAAAACCCCTCAGCTCTCCTGGTTACAAAACCCATCGGCTCCCCTCCTCATTTCTTCCCCTCGTATGAAAAGCTAGGTTTTGCAAGCTCGCAAGGGCGACCCTCGTGCGAGCGGATCTTCGTCGGATAGTGGCGGCTAGATCTGCGACGTGCTGTCGCCTCCACCGTTTCTATGTCGCTTCCCCTGTCCCAGTTTCACCGAGAGCCAAGAACCGCTCGTGCAAAGCTAGGGTTTTGCTAAGCTGCTTGTACAAAGCTATGGTTTCTCCGTTCCTCTGTACTTCGATTATGATGGCCTTTTCCTGGTCCTGATAAGAGCATTTAGTGGCATTAATGATCTTTTGCCCATTTAATTTGTCCATGATTTCTGCTGAAAAAGAGATGGCCCATAATGATCATTTATCAATTTTACAATTCTGTTGCACTTTTCTGGTATTGACAAGAACAAATACTGAGCCATCTATCCAGATGGCCTACGATGTTCCTGTATCTATGTTTCGCCATTCTGTTGTATTTTCTGGCTTCTTGTAATATATTTCTATTCCATTCTGCAATGATGACAGACAATGCAATACTTTATTGAAACTCTGAGGTCATCTCCTCTCCTGCAATCTGGATTCAAAATTCTGAGTCCAACTACTCCATTGTTGTGTTGGGTCCTACTGGACACCAAATAAGTCTTTTTTACTTGTAAACACCATTTTATTTTCTGTTCGGATTGCACGTGAGTTCATCTGGAGTCTGGACAGCTACTTTGCTGGATCGAATTAATTGTTTTGATTAACTGATGCTCTTGTCTATTTTCAGCTTATGTTTTGTACTGGATTTGATGGTGAATTATTTGTGTTAACAATATAACAACAATGGTGATGCTTTACTATTTACCTGAATGCTTGTGTCTTTGTTATGTAACAATTGATAGCTATTATCTTGGTTGAATGATGATCCTGGTTATTGAAGATTGTGTGGATTAAGCATTTGCTGTCCATTTCGGATATGATTAATATTATTCAGTTCTTTCTGGGTTTGCATTTACGCAGTACAGTTCAATGGAGACTCATCTGCAGCAGCTAGCTTCTTTTTTATTTCGATAATGGAAATTGAATCAACCTGTACATCAAAACATATATCTGGTGAAGTAACAACTAGCTGCTACTTGAGCCAAGAAACTACGAAAGCAGGTGGGACTACTTTTCTGATCAGATTGGAGGCTGAAGACCTGGAGTCAGACGTAACTGTAACATCAACGACGTCATGATTTAATACTAGAATGATTTAATACCAGAGTGGACGGCGTGCGTTACGCGCCCTACCAACCTATCTGCAATCAGGCCAACAAAATAACACTTTTTTGAGTTAGGAAGATTTTATGTATTAATCCACCTTTATATATAAATATATTTAGTTTGTGAACAGTCCCTATATATGAAATATAATATTTGTAGCAATACAGCATGGCTTTTATTTTAGTACATGTTGGATAAAAAGAGTTCATTTTTGGACGTGCTTGCATCAACTCCTCTAGAAAGTATAAATTGAGCCAATCTTTGTACGGTTCTTCAGCACGATCAAATTGGCCTTGCAATGGACTGTGACTGCCTTTTTTCGCGGAGTTTGGGGTTCTTTGCTTGCTGATGTGTTCACCTTTGCCAATTAATTAGTGTACTCTCATGAGAAACCTTTTAAAGTGAAAGTGTGACAAAAATTTTACTTGTATTAGTTGAGATGGACAAGCAAAGCTGTAGTAAACCACATTTCCTGACTAAGAAGAGTATGGTTGAATCTAAATAGGAGGCACATTGTCTCCAACAATACATTGACCAAACACTATAAAGCTGATGTAAAAAATATACCAAAATGACGCAAAAGGTTAACAAAAGCAAGCTAAGATCTTGTATATAGTATTAAAACAACAGCAAAATCAACCAATATAAATCCACAAGCTCTAGCATCCATATTTGTGAGAACTGCAGAACAGCAGCAGCGTTTTTGCAAGTTTGATCCTATGTAGATGTTTGTTGCTTTCCTGATGATAAAAAGAGTATCGACTGCAATCTGAATTTCAAGAAAGCAATCGATATAACCATGTATATATGCACCTGAAAAACTACATCCACACATGAAACCAAAAAGAAAAGAATATGAACCACCACTGTGTCAATGTTGCAGATTATTTTTCTGGCTCCTTTGAACGGTGTGTTTGTTTTTTTTGTCAAGAACACTTTCTTCTTTTCAAATATGACCTTTACTTGAGAATTTGTGTTATGATAATTGGTTATGTTCGTCGTCTGAAGGTCCATGTGTCTCTCATTTGGGAAAAAAATGATATGATCTCCAGTTGGCTGACTATCTAATGAGTTCAAGTGTTTTTGATATGTTAAAAAAAAAGGAGGGACAGCTAGCATAAACCTACCTTACTAAAAAAAACTGAAGCTCATTTCTCTGAATCTAAAGGATCTGAATAATTATAAGCATTTACATACAATTCTGACAACAACATATATCTAATATAAGGGACAGTGTAAATCAATCCCAAATAACAATATATAAACTATAGATTCACACATGACACATTTGAGAAAAAGGTGACAAATAGATGCATTATTATTACCTGCAGTGCACAGCTAGTTTGCACATTGGACCATCCGTTACAAGAAGCATACCAAACATGTCAGCTACGTGCAAGTTACAACGTACAACTCATTGTTATGAGCCAGCGCGAATGAGGGAAAATGACTAATAGCTGATAACCTGCATAAGGAAAGGGCTACTAACCTGAAAACATGGCTGTATCATTGAAATTGATCTTCAGCGATGCACATTTTCCTTGGTAAACTCAAATCAAGCAGGCCCTAAATCACAGAATATTTACCATAGAGCCAAATCAAATTTGAGCGCAGAGAAAGGATTGGCACAAACCTGTCGAGGGAGGCGAGCAGAAGCTATCGTCGTCCATGCCGACGTCCTTCTCGCCGGGTCGAATATTTACCAGATCTGGGCAGCACAGTCTCCCCTCCACCGGATCTTGTATGTAGTATTAAAACCTTGAATGAAATGTAAGATGCAGAAGAAAAGAACAGATGATAAAGGAGGTTTATTTTGCCTTCATACCAAAGACGATGGTCGTACAATGTTTGCATATGAAGAGGCGTTTACAGGAAGGGACCAGATTAGGTGTCTGGTATGGTGAGATCTGTTAAGACATAAAAATACCGACCATCAATGCATTCTATGTTTACAGAAGACAGTACATGCTGACCTTTATCTAACGACGGATCACAACCTGAGCTGAGCAGAAATAAGCCATGAAAATAAACATCTTCATAAAAAGCATCTAAACAGGGAGCAACCAAGGCAAATGAAATTCCACATACATGTGAAAGAATGGACACTTCTTTCGAGCTAACGATAGTCCCGCCGACAACTCGGCCAACCACACGGTCACCTTCCATATCAGACCACACCAAAACACAGCGAGAAACAACAAATGATATCATAGTTCCAATCGTAGTTGTGCACGCAAGGTGCAGAAGAGATAAAGGAAAATGGATGTTACCTTAATTTGTCTTTAAATTTCCTTCACCCATAACCAGACAAGGCAGCTACCATCCAACGCAGGGAAGACTAGGAAACAACAGTTGTATTGTTAATTGGCTTGAAAGCAATCCCTGAGGCGCTGACCACAGAAGCAATAGATGCAGCTGCATGCAATCCTGCAGCTAGCTAGGTAGATGGAGTGAGAAACCGAAACAGCTCCTAAACTTAGGCGGTATCTAGATTGAAAAATTTTTTGGGAAAAATATCACGTCAAATATTTGATCGGATGTCGAAAAGAATTTTTGGACAGGAATGAAAAAACAAATTTTACGATTAGCCTAGAAACCGTGAGACGAATCTTTTGAGCCAAATTAATCACACGATTTCTTTCATAACTGCGCAATTAGTTTTTTTTCAATCTATGTTTAATGTTTTATTTAAGTTTTCAAAATTTCGATATGATGTTTTTGAAAAAAATTTTGAAAACTAAACAAGGTCTTAGTGCTGGAATCTAGCTAGCTCAATACCATAAATGCAATAGATGTCATGCAAGAGTAGAAAATCCTTCGCGATAAACTATATTCCAGGAGCAAGCAGTACACCTACCATCTTCATTCTCAATTAGTATTTTCGGAGCAGTTTTAGAGGTAGCACGAGATACAAGAAAAACGCATGGCAAAGAAAAAACTCACAAAAAAGCAGGTCGAACAGCAAGCGGGCATACCTATACCATCAGCAAACACCATCGGCAAACGTGGCTCAAAGCAGGAGCACCAAAATTGACATCATCTGACCGAAATAAACATGAATAGACCTTGGACCATACATGCAGACACCATTTTTACAACATGACTAGAACCTTGGGCGTCGCCGCCGTCGGGCCCCAAGCCGGCCAGAGCCACTGCCCCCCGCCGTCGGAACCCGAGCCACCTAGATCTGCCACTGCGCCTTGATCCGCCACCCGCCCGCTCCGAGCTTTGGCCGTCGCCGCAGCGCCTCGACCCGCCACCGCCACGCGTTGATCCGTCGTCTCCGTGCCTCGAGCTCCGCCCGCCGCTGCGGTGCCTCGATCCGCCACTGCCGCGCGTCGATCCGCCGTCAGCGTGCGTCGAGCTCCGCCCGCCACCCGCACGAGCCGGCGTCATCTAGCCTCGCTCCACCGCCGCTAGGGTTGACGGGGAGAGAGGGCGTCGCTGGCGCTGTCGCCTAGAGAGAGGGAAAGTAAACTGAGAAAAATAGGTGCTTGCCACTTGCGTTGAGGGAGTGAGCCTTTGCTAGTATTTTTTTTTCATACGTGTGTTTGGATTGACGAGGCAGAGATTTTTTTTTCTCCGCATCGAATATTTGGATGTTAATTAGAAGTATTAAATATACAGTGATAATAAAAATAATTATATAAATAAAGACTATTTTATTAGACAAATTTTTAAACCTAATTAAGCCACGATTAGCAAATATTTACTGTAGCATCATATTCATTAATCATAGACTAATTAGGCTCAATAGATTCGTCTCGCGAAATAGTCCAAAGTATGAGATAAAATTTATTAATAGTCTATATTTAATTATTTTAATTAATATGTAAAAATTAATGTGATACGGACTTAAAAAAGTTCTTAAAAAAAGTTCTATAGTATCCAGGCTCTATTTCTTGCACTCTGAGAGGCCTACAGTGGCAGTCGGTGCGTCGCGTGCATCGATCAGGTACATATGGCCATTGCAAACCACGGTCACTGTTGTGTGGGCCTACTGGCCCCAGGCGACCTAGGGCCCTACTAACAGACAAAGTAAAAAACACGCACAGGCAAAAAGTAGCACAAAAGCACATCGAGCCGCATGGGCTGGTTGAGGAGGTCTGCACTGTGCCGATGCATGCGTCGGTGGCATTAAATGCAAGCATAGGTACAGTAAAACCAAACAGTGAAATCTGACATGATGACGTCTCCCTAGCCCCAACCTGGCACCAATAACATGGGCCCACGCGCACACAAGCAGAGCCTAGGAAACACGGCCCTGGGTCCGCAACATTACTAGATAGTTGCTAGCTAAAAGATATACACATCGTGAGCAAAATAGCCAGCAGTTCAAAGAGCCAGCTATATTGCTAGCTATTTATATTTTTAATAGTTGTATACACATAAAAAAATTAGATACACTGTGCACCATCTCTGTGGCTCACTGTGTAGAGTAGAGGCTTAGTGGCCAACTAAAGATAACCAACTTGCATAGATCTTGACTCAAGGTAATTCATTACATGACTAACTAAAGATAAGCAACAGGTACAACTAAAGGTTTTTAACATAAAAATAAAATAAAATGTCCACACGTTACTACAAAATGTATAAATTGATAACCATACTTAAGCCATACATATTTTTTTTCATACCACAAAAGCAAATTGAACAGTGCATCGTTGAGGTGTAGTCACCAAAAGCCAAAAGTCATCTCTAACCCAACAACCTCCTTCATAGCCTCCTAGAATTCCAATCAACCTCATATTAACGATTCTAGAAAAAGAAAACATAAAGTAAGTCAGCTTACTCAATATAAATAACTGTGCTAATAAAAAACAATTCCATGAAAGATCTTACATGAGGTTATATAAAGAACGACTAGTGGGGAGCCCTATAGCCAAAACGTTGCCAAATGTGCTCAATTAAATCATCTTTTAGTTGAATCATCTTTTAGTTGAATGTGGACTGAGTGAGGACTGAGTGAGCACGTATAGTAGAATTTCTACGTCGAACACCATTGAAGCATGGGTTACTGTTTGAGGCATTTTGAACTTCTGGAGGAAGAACAATTAATGCTCCAGGAATTGCATTAAGATCAATAGGCTCCTTAGCCATTTCTCCCTCATCTTCTACTATCATATCGTGGAGAATAACACAAGCTTTCATGATCTGTCCAATAATCCTTGTGCTCCAAGATCGACGCACAATATTGAAGCGAGCTTGCAGAACACCAAAAGCACGCTCCACATCTTTCCTTGCATCTTCTTGTTCTGCTGCATACACCTTGTGCTTTTGTAGTTGGGGTGAATTTATCGACTTCACAAAGGCTGCCCATTCTGGGTAAATTCCATCGGCTAGGTTATAACCCGTGTTGTATTGCCTACCATTGACAGAAAACTGAACCCGGGGAGCTTCACCCTTTATCACCTCAAGAAACAAAGGGGACTGATTGAGCACGTTGATGTCATTATTTGTGAGGGTGCACATGAAATAAACAAGAATCCCACAAGCCACAACTGCCCGGGATGCAGTTGCGCACAAAAAAGGTATAAAAGCACAAGCTCGACGAAGTACACTTACTTAGCAGCGGAAATATGGCACGTCGGCCTAGCTTTTCAAAAAGACAACCAGACAGCAAGCAGAAGACCCAACAACACCACAGGCAAGCTCGAGCGAAGGAAGCGACCCTAACACGGGCAATCTTGACGAAAACCTGCTCTTCTGAACCACATTTTATGCAAGGGGTGAGTACAAAAGTACCTAGCAAGCCATAACCATAAATAACAAGTATAATACATGCAAGAAGTAAAAAAGAAATAGGGTTCATCAAAGGGGGTTTAATAACAAACCTATTATAAATAGTTTTGCCCTACTTTCATAAACATTTAATTAATAAAAAGTATAAAACGATACTTTAAAACAATAGCAGTATTAATTCACCATTAATCCTAACATTATCAAATCCACATTTTAATTATAAAAGAGTACTCATACCATAAGAATAGGAATCACCCTATGACGTATCTCCATTAACCGGGAGCACGGCGTATTCGAATACTGTACGACTCTGCAGTGTCTGCCTAGCTTTACCCGCACGATATCTACAGTTTGCAAGGCTGTAAATAACATAACATAATACTGCCCCAAGCTCATCTAAGATCCACCTAGCGGGTTAAAGGATTTTGTGGCTGTTGGCCCCGTCCCGAACGCAGAGGGGATGTGTTCCAACCCGCCACAACTTCCACCCACTATTGAGCGTCTCAGAGGCACATCAGCTCCTCCTGACCTCTTTTGGGTATACACAGTACCCTGGGTACACGCAACACCCTCACTCATACAATTCTCACCAACACTCAGTGGCTAGTACACACCTAAGGCCGATATTGCCATATATACAGATAGGCTGCAGATCATCAATTCACTGGAGCAGGATACGCTAAAGTTCGGATATCTCGATCATGCGGATGGACGCAATTACATCGCTTCACATGACATAAGAAAATTATTCAAGATATCATCTTTACTCAGAATTAACCTCCATACCACTTCAAACAAGTGATTCATATCAAAACACATTTTATACAGGGTTTTGGTGGTATTACCCACTATAATATTAATCTGATGTAATATACAACCTATACCTAGGTTATCAGGGAACATGATATGGTAGTTTATGGTATTGGCAATGATAATAAATTAAGTATAGGGCAATAACTAATATAACAAGATTATTTAAAAGGCACGCCAAAATAACTTTGCAAGTAAATAATGCATAAAATAACTAAGTGGTTCTTTACTTAGGTTCTCAAGTTGATCAAAGATAGATTAATAGCTTGCCTTGCAATATGTGGTTTTCTGGGAGCTTCAACGTAGCCATCTGGGTCCACATCAACTCCTGCGGCGACCTAATAGACTTCTCTTTTATATGATCTAGCGCACGCATGCAAGAACAAACAATAAAGAAAACTATAAAACTAAAAGCTATAAATAAACAATAAAATAACAACTCAAGTTGGAGCTAGAAAGAGATATTAGTTGGATAGGAAATTGGACGGATTCGAAAGGCTTTATAGGAGGGGCGGATGATTTTATGTGTTAAACAACAAAAAAACTTAGTGTTTAACCCAAGATATTGTCAGAGGTAGGAAATTGATATAGAAAGAGATAAATGGATTCACGGTCAATAAATAGTCATAGATAACTAAATTTAGAACAAGAGTAACTAATTGAATTGTATGCGCATTTAAGATTAAATTATACGTATCAAAACAGCATATGGATCATATACGGTTGGCTTAAATCAAAGGAATGACTAGATATAATGATAGATTATTGAGTTATTGAATTAAATCAATAACTTGAATTGTGTATGGCTTAACGTATAAGAATAAAAGAATTTAGGAATTAAATGAGGCCAGGTCGAAAGAAATAATATGAAATCAACGTTTCAAACATCGCCGATATGTTAAAATAAACTCCAGATTTAAATGCACAATTATTCAGTATAGTAGAGTGGCTAACTAAATAATAATACATTTAATCAAAGATCGCGTTGATTTCAAGTGATTTTGCCGGTATTAATGAATAGTAAACCCTATGATCAAAGTAAGGGTTACAATTTTGGAGTTTCGGATGATGACGAAACCAATGCCATTGGATCCGGAATAATTCAAGGAACCTAGAATAGGTCTTGGATTTGAAATCAAAGGTCAAATGGATGGTCAAAATGTTTTGGAGTGAAAAAGGGAATTTTGGAATTAATTTTGAATAGGAAAATCAATATTTTCTCTCTCTTCCTTTTCTTCTTCCTTTCAGCCGTTCCTTTCTCTCTCTCTCTCTCTCGTTGCACAGGGGCGGCTGGCCATGGAGGGAGGGCGCCGGTGATAGGAGGCCGGCTCCGGCCGGGGAAAGCGGCGCTGGCAGCGGGGGGCCGAGGGGGTCGTGCTCCCCTCGGTGGCAGCAACCAGGAGGCGGCCTGCCGGGCTGGCGCCGGCGGCCTGGATCGGGCGGCCGGGGCGACCATAGCGGCGGCGCTCCGGCGAGCTCCGACATGGGTGCGATGGACAGGGAGCTACAAGAAGGGGCCGTGGTGCTAACCGCGCAGGTGACTTGGTGTGGAGAGACGCAGGCTGGCGGGACGCCGTGCAAGCCGACGGCGGCGAACAGGAAAGGCAGAACAGCAGCGCCGGAGGTGCCTCCGGGGTGATTCCGGCGACAATTTTGATGGAGAAAATGAGGGGAAATGAGTATGAGGACACAATGATTCCATTTTTACCATTTAATTTGGATGAAGAGCATTGGTGGCGACGAATTTTGCAATGAAGCGCCGGCGGCAAAAACCTTAGCTCCAGCTTGGCCGGGCTCGACAGCGGCGATTCCAGCCATGGGAGACGGTGCAGATTCACGGTGGGGTAGAGGGGTCATAGCGACGCCTTCCTCTGTTGGCGGCGACCGGTGAAGATGGATGGATGGAGGTTGAGAGTGGGGGCTACGAGCTCTAGCTGTGGCTGGCTTGCACCGAGAAGAAAAAATCGGTTTGGCTTGGAGGCAAATGGATATACATCATGAGGAGATTAAAATGATGACGGCAACAAGGTCGGTTGCACCGATACTTGACAGAACGAAAACAAACAGAGACGGTGGAGAGGGGATGAGGATGATGACAACGTCGATTGCAGCGGCGCCGGCGGATGAGCTCTATTTCGTGGGAGATAGAGATGAAGATGACATCGACGAAGTCGGTTTGCTCGGAACTGGGGCGGTGGAGGTGTGGGTCGGCCTGGGCTGCCTCGGCCTGAGCTGGTCTTGGCCGACGAACTGGGTCACATGGGTTTCGGCCCAAAATTAATTTAGAGGAGGCCCGAGAAAATTAATTTAAAAGATTTTAGATAGAAAAGCGAAACAATAGTTCGCGCAAGATCAACGGAATTTTAGAATAGATGAACTCGGGGTTTTAATGATCACGATAAGCTTAAAAAAATTTGATACACTTCTAGATAAAGGATAAATACAAAGGCTTCGAAAGTTGGATAAAGGTAACATGAATGGAAACATAAGACAAAAATTAAATAAATGAGACTAGAATTTCCTAATATCGGTATGACTGAATAAAAATTTATATGAACACCGGAATTTTGTGGCAACAAATAATTGCAAAAGAAATTGGATCGGTGTCGATTCTCGGTTCAATGGTAGGGATCGGATGATAGTTAGTTACAAATAAATTTGAATTAAGGATGGAAATTTTGGATAAATTGCAGCAAATAGGAGAAGATAAAAGGGATGGGATGGAACAAGGATAAACTTAAAAGCTCCAACTTGACAAAGTCAAAGAACGACAACTTAAAATATTGTCGCAAAAATTTTACGCTAAAAATTCGAGGATGTTACATTATTAGACCCGGCAACACCAAAGAATGCATGCCATGGAGGTCATGTGAAGCTACCGCTTCAAGGATGATGGTTGGGAATCCGTACCGACCGGTGGTATATTGCCCCTTCCATGCTGTTGGACAATTTTCCCATCGCCAATGCATGCAGTCAATACTACCCAACATCCCAGGGAATCCACGAGACTCCCCAACTTGAAGCAGACGCTCCATGTCTTCAGCTGTAGGTCGTTGTAGGTACTGGGAGCCAAAAACATCAATCACTCCTTGGACAAATTTTTCCAAGCACTCAAGGGCAGTTCTCTCTACAACCTTTAAGTACTCATCAAGCATGTCAGCTGCAGTCCCATATGCAAGCATACGGATTGCTGCTGTACACTTTTGCAGTGGTGAAAGCCCCAGTCAATTAGTACAGCCTACCCTTTGAGTGAAATAGGGAGACCAACTACCTAAGGCATCCACAATGCGTAAAAAAACATGCCTTCTCATCCGAAATCTTCTACGAAACATAACATCAGAATAGAGAGGCTCTTCTACAAAGTAATCAGCCACAAGTTGTTGATGAGCACCTTCACGATTCCTATTGATGTACTTTCTGGTTCGGCGCCTAGATGAACTACCCGCCAACTTTGCCTTAATCTTCGTAAAAATCCGGCCAGCAAGAGAGTCAAGGGTTTGTTGCTCAGCTGAGAACTCTTCTAAAGAGTCTATAGAATCATCGGATTGATCCGACATGTTTGGAGACAAATTTAGAAAGAGGTATAGAGGTTGGAGACTTTGTGCTGCCGTGCATATATAGATGCAGCTATACTGGTCATGTATATACACACACACAGAAGTACTAATGCATTTTGACTACTATATTGAACTGTATTGGTACTGCATACCAATAACAATGACAGTGCATGATAATTCACAAAGCATTGACACTATATGTTGACTGACTGCATTTAGTGTTACTGCATGATATTTAGCAATGCATTTATACATGTTGACTAGCTGTAAAAATAGCAGTAAACAAAAATAAGGAACTAACTTAGTTACTGTTGCCAGCCAATTTCTCCCTTAGCATCTTCAGGGCAAGCACATGCTCAGCTCTAATATCCTCTGTCATCTCCTAGTGTCCATGCATAAGAGTTTTTGATATGATTCTAGTAAAGCAGACTCCCTCCTAATCCTTGCTGTTTCAAACTTCTTATCAGTAATATGTTCTTGTGAATCTAAGAAGTCTTCCTGTCGTTTTTTTGTTGCTGCTTCAATGTCAATGAATTTCTTCAAGTCTTCATCTAAACTGACATCATCATCTTTGACTCTTCCTTTACCATTGTGTTGTTTCTTAGCTTTTTTGGTCCCTATAGGACATTCCTTTTCTCCTACACCTGAGATGTCAATTGCCTCACCTTCATCATCCAAACTCCTTTTATTTGTTTTTCCAAGTTCTTCCAAAATTGCATGCAACTTGGGTTCATCACAAAGAATCTTCCAGCAATGCTCAACTGTGAATGGGCCTTCCTTAGGATAGTCATCCAAATAAAACTGCTTAGCCATGTCTCTTAGCTGGTCATCTGAATATCCGCTAAGATAAATTGAGGTAGCCTTCTTCCAATATGCACAGAAAAAACCCATCCATCTCTTAATTTTTTGCCAGCGATCTTTGAGATGTTTCACCTTTCTTTTTCGATTTGTAGGTGTAGTTTTATTGTAGAGTTCATGTACATCACCCCAGTAGCTCTCATTTTTCTTGCAATTCCCATTGATTGGGTCAGTCGAGTGAAACAACCATGCACTGACCTGAATTTAGCACACATGATTAGTTGTAGATTCATACATTTGTAGCCTCTCGTCCTCATCTGGATCAAATACTAGACGCTTTGCAGTCCTGACATTATTTCCTTCATCTAAGTTGATGATAGTTTTGCTTTTCGATCTATTTTTAGCATTTTGGTTTCCTGAGCCATTTTTTGGTGGTGCCAATTGAGATTCATTTTCCATAGGTGGCCATGGGGATGAAAAATGAGGAATGAATGGTTGTCCAGCTTGTAGAAAGTTCATAAAACCACCAGGTGGATAGTAATCCATACCACTGGAAAATCAAGTGAACTAACTGTTTCTGAACATAATAAAATGACAACTAGTGCAACAAGAGAATTACATATAAAAAAACTTACCAATTTGTGGATGTGGCTGCTGAAGATGTGGCTTGTGGCAAAGGTCCAGGCCACCATGCTACAGAAGGTCATGCCATTCGGCCATTAGTTTAGAGAAATCATCCAGTTTTTAATGATGTGGTCATACATATGCACATGAATATCTAATACATGATAAATTTAAAGATTAATTGATAATGGTACTTCTTATTAGTAGATAGCAGTCAGTAGCACCTTAATATAATCTATTAATCGAACAAACACCAATTAATTAAACAAGGCAGACAACTAGCAAGGGATGCCAGCGGCGGGCGGCTAGCACCAAGCAAGCAACAGCACGCAGCAGCAAGGCAGGCAATAGCACACAGCAGCAAGGCAGACATGCAGCAAGTAGCGTCAGTGGCCGGCAGCTATCACCAGCTAGCAAAATCAATTACCTGCTTGACCTCTGTTACTAGGAATAGTAGAACCACCACCAAGAAATGTAGGAACTAGAGTAGAGACTTGATTCCCAGCAGCACGAGTGGATCCAGTATGATACGAAGGAGTAGATTCAGTCTGATGTAGTGGCGGAGCCATCTCTCGCTTGCTCCGGCAGCTCATCACCACAAGCAACAAATGGATTTCAGATCTTTGAATCACGCCCCTTGCAACGAATCATACAGATTTGAATAGAGCAGAGAAAGAGAGATGGGAAGAGGATGGATGGGAAGAGGAAGCGACCTTTGGTTTTGCAGGCTCTGGAAATAGATCGGAAGGGCGAGAGCAGCTGGATTGGGATGGATTGTCGCGTGCAGTGGACGCGGGAGAAAGGGGAGGATTTGCGCGCAACAGACGGGGGAAAATAAGGATTCACGGGCGCCACAGATCTGTATGCGGGAAGAAGTCCGACCGAAATCGCTAGTAGAAGACGAAGAGGCCAACGATTTAGGTCATCGTTCCGTGTGCGAGATGAGCGATGAGGGAATCGCTGGCTCGATTTTTTGTGCGCATTCTCTTTCCTCCACATAGGATACATGCTGACGTGTACAACCAAATAGCTAGCTGACTCAGGCTTGTTGCGGACGCCCTCACAGGCAGCACAGCCGAGGGAGAGTGGACCCACCACACAGTCAAACGGTTCACCATGCACCCAGTGTAGACAGACAGACACTGAAAACACCAGCGGCAACGTGTCGTGCGGCCGCTGCGGCCACGCCAGCCTAAAATTCCCTGGTGCGAGCATTTCCGGGCGGGTTTGAAGACTTTAGATTCTGCTCATATCAGGTGTATGCTGGTTGTTTCTACAAATAACTACTACTAGCTCAGGCCATGTTTAGATGGCAAAAGTTTTTGTGAAGAGGTCACATCGAACGTTTGATCGGATGTCGGAAGGAGTTTTTGGACACGGATGAAAAAACGAATTTCATAGCTCGGCTGGAAACCACGAGACCATTTTTTTGAGCTTAATTAAGCTCTCATTAGCACATGTTGGTTACTGTAGCACTTATGACTAATTATGTACTAATTAGGCTCAAAAGATTCGTCTCGAGATTTCTCACGTAACTGTGCAATTAGTTTTTCGTTTCGTCTATGTTTAATGCTCCATTTAAATGTCCAAAAATTTGATGTGATGTTTTTGAAAAAAAAATTTAGGAACTAAACAAGCCTCATATGTAGTACTTCAGTTTATTTGTACTACTAAACACTTTGTTGAAATCAACAATCCAGAATAGCTGTCATAACTTCTGAATCATAACTGTATTATTATAGACTGCCATGTAATCATCTCATTTCACTCAAAATTGCTTATATATATATATACTAGCAGTGGCAGCAAGCAATCTGCCATTTTTTGCCAAAATATTATGAACATTGTCGTCACCACCACGATCAGAATACAGAGAAATATACATCAATGTATGCCAAAAAAGTAGAATAAAATTCAGTTGACAAATTGTTCACTAAGAACTTAGAAGATTTTTCATTGTACTATCACACGTGGCAACCTCAAAATTTTAAAGAAGTGATTGCACTCAAGATCCAAACATGCAACCAAACACCATCTTCTAGATACTAATATTCATATCTAACATTCAGAGATACAACCAATCAAACATAACCACAGGTTATCCAGCCAGGACAACAGGTTATCCAGCACAACGACAAAGCAAACAAACAGAGTAAGATCACTCTAGCCAGGCTGATGTAAGATACGGGGCTAGGGACACCCGGACAACCAACATGCCCATACAGGCCGGCCACATCCAGCAATCCCCGGACGGCCGGACGCTAGACGCCTAGACTCCGGGTACAGGTACGCGGAGGATGGGTCGAAGCAGGAGGTCGTCCTTCCTGCGCACGGTGACGCCGAACGCCTCGGACATGTCGAGCTTGGTGGGGTCAGCCATGCCGGGTGCTTCCCAGTCGAAGTGGAACAGGAGGCTGGCAAGCGCAAGCTCCACCATGGCGAGTGCGAACCCCATCCCAGGGCACATCCTCCGCCCCGCGCCGAACGGCAGGAGCTCGAAGTCGGCGCCCTTGAAATCCACCGCGCTGGCTCCTCCACCGGCATCCGCGAACCTCTCCGGCCGGAACTCATCGGGGTCCATGGGCCAGTAGCGCTCGTCGCGGCCCAGTGCCCACGCGTTCACCAGAACCGTGGTGCCCTGCGGTACGTCGTAGCCGAGCACGCGGCACGTCCGCTCCCGGGACTCCCGCGGGAGAAGAAGCGGCAGCGGCGGGTGCAGCCGGAACGTCTCCCGGATGACAAGTTGCAGGTACCGGAGCTCGCCGAGCGCGCGCTCCGGCACCGTGCCGTGCGCGCCGAACGCGCCTCGAACCTCGGCCGTCGCCTGCTCCATGGCCTTCGGGTTCCTGATCAGCTCCGCCATGGCCCAGTCCAGCGCTGCTGCCGATGTCTCGCTGCCGGCAGCGAAGATGTCCTGCACGCACACAAGGATAAGAACTAATTAACGGCGTAATGAGTTACTAGCATGACAAGTAAATGAGCACGCAGTTGATACAAAGATGACGGCTTTGATGACGTCCATGTCAAGGGGGATTTGGAGTTCGGCATCCTTGTGTATCTTGAGAAGCACGTGTAGAATGTCCTCGGCCTCGCCGGCTCCGCCTCTGTCCTCCTCCATGCTCTCAAGATGCTCCTTGATGATGCCGTCGAGGATACGGAACACCGTGTCTCGGCACACCTCGGCGCGACGCATGGCGCGGCTGAGGCGGCGGGCCAGCCAGGATGACGGCCATAGGTCAGCCGGATTGAAACCGGCGGCGAGCTCGCTAATGGGGCTGAGCTGACGCACGAACAGGTCGCGTTCCTTGCACCGGTCTCCGAACACCGTGCGCGCCGTCGCGTCCGAGACGAGCGCGGACATCAGCGCGCTGATGTTGACGGGGACGGGGCGCGGGCTCACCGAGGCCGCGGTGGCGACCGCGCGCAGGATGGCAGCCACCTCCTCCTCGCGGACGCGGCGGAAGGAGAGCACCCGGCGTGCGCTGAGGAGCTCGGTCATGGCGATCTTGCGGAGCTGGCGCCAGAGGTCGCCATACGGTGTGAAGATGATGTCCCGGCCGCCGTTGGTGATCACGCGGGTCGTGGCGCTCAGTGGCCGCGATGCAAATGCGACGTCGTGCGTCTTTAACACCTCGCGCGCTGCCTCCCGAGACGACAAAACCACCGTGGGCACCTCGCCGACGCGGAGCAGCATGACCGGCCCGTGGCGCCGCGCCTGCTCCCGCATCGCGCGGTGCGGGAGTTGGCCGGCGATGTGGTGTAGGCTGCCAACGACGGGCAGGTTCCATGGCCCCGGAGGAAGCCGCAGCCCGTTGCCGCCGTGCGCCAGGCTGCGCCGACGCCAGCTGGTGAGCACGGCGAGCAGCGACAGGAGGGCTAATCCGAGGTAGAGTGATAGATCTTCCATTGGTGTGTGCGAGCTTTAACTTGGCTTTGTGTGTACAGACAAGGCAACTGACGAATCAGCTAGCACAAAACTAACCTGCATTGCATGTTATAGACATGGACGCTACTTGATCTGATCTGGTTCAATTTGTTTAGCATTATCGGCGACTTTGTTGGGTCTCAGAATCCGTAATCAAAAACAACTGAGCTATCATGACGATAAGACTTCTATAATTTACATCTATAGTTGTATACCTCATTTGGGAAGAAACTGCGTATTGTGTTTTGTCTAACTTCCTGGAATTAATAAAAAATGATACTACTGTTAGATAGACATACGGTGCATGTGGGATAATGCTCGTATGGTTAGATAGATAACAATTAGTTATCTACAGATGTTTAGACAGGTGTTATCTCCTGTAATCAAGGTGAGTTTGTTAATCACCTGCCACACATGTAAAAGCCACGGCATAGGCTGTTTGTGCCATATATATAACACGCAGGCGACGTACGGAAAAGGTACGATCGTTTAACCCAAATTTCCACAACTACTTCAGCATTGATAATATATGTCTAGTACACCCTGCACCATATATAAGAAAAGGTGCATCATATAGCAGATCAGTATGCATGACACGTGGTGCAGTTTATGTTAGCACTCTACTGCACCCCACAGTGCAATCCAGGCATTATTCTAATAGGGATAATAGATTATTTTTGGCATCTAAATTATCATTAAAAAATTTTAAAAAACATTGGCATGATAAATTAATACGATATATTATATTATATTATATATATAAATATAAAAGTCAATAAACATGCTAGTCAAACTTGACTTCTACCATCAAATTGAAATTAGTATACCCCACATTCACACTCACACAGTTAAACTTCTAGAGTTTGAAATCAACCTTGGATACATGTAGAGGAATATATCTGATATTAATCTATCTTATCAATTATTTCTAAATTAAAAGAAGTGGATATATAATCCATCATTGTTTCTTGCAAGACAAAAGAACTGCTATAGGACAAGATATAGCACAAGCTTGTGCGTACAGCTGTAGAAGGAAAGAAAACTTGTCATGGAGCTAGGAAAGAAAACTTGTCTGAGCCAGAAGACATGACATCTGGGTATTTATTGATAGCGAGGATTTAGCACGCACAAGCTAGCAACTAGGCAAAAGAGTGGTTGCCTAATAAAAATAGGGACCACCTAAGCTACGTTTAGTTTCCAAAAATTTTCGAAGAGAGATCACATCTGACACGTACGGTCACACATTTAAAGTGTTAAACATAGTCTAATTATAAAGCAAATTCTAGATTCCGCCTAGAAACCATGAGACGAATATTTTGAGTCTAATTAATCCATCATTAACACATGATGGTTACGGTAGCACTTATGGCTAATCATGTACTAATTAGGCTCAAAAGATTCGTCTCATAATTTCTTCATAACTGTGTAATTAGTTTTAATGTTTATATATATTTAATGCTTTATTTAGATATCCAAAGATTCGTTGTGATGTTTATGGAAAATGTTTTTAGAAATTAAACACGGCCTAAACTATACTGGCAGATTTCCACCATCCCATATGTCAGATTTTATCTAATTTGTTTAACATTATCGGCGACTTTGTTGGGTCTCAGAATCCGTAATAAAAAAACAACTGAACTATCATGACGATAAGACTTCTATAATTTACATGTATAGCTGTATACCTCATTTGGGAAGAAACTGTGGAGGCGTATTGTGTTTTGTACTAACTTGCTGGAATTAACGAAAAATGATACTACTTCAGCATTGATAATATATGTCTAGTACACCCTGCACCATATATAAGAAAATGTTCATTATATAGCTAGAAGATCAGTATGCATGACACCTGGTGCAGTTTATGTTAGCACTCTCCTGCACCCCACAATGCAATCTAGGCATTATTCTAATACGGGCTAATAGATGATTTTCATGGGTGGCATCTAAATTATCATTAAAAATTTTTAAAAAACATTGACATGATAAATTAATGCGATATATATATATATATATATATATATATATTATATATGCAAGACTAATATGTGCACTCCATTAGTATAAGTTATTCTACACTCCCTTCCTTCCAAGGCCCATCTCATCTCCCACCCTCCTCCCAAGGCCCAAAAACCACCTCCACCTTGTTTAAAGGCGGGTCAAATGGTTAATCCCGTGGGTCAATTCTTTTATAGACTTTCCCTCATGTTTATCTAAGCTCACCTCTCGTCTCACATGAATTGTGCAGTAACACGATAACAAAAATACAGTAACACTATGACTAATTTGCGTAACAACGTCGAAACATACCCATGAGGGATCTACTTTTTTAGTACATTTTTTTCAAACAATATGATACAAAAATTCTTAAAAAATAATATATGAGGTGAGAGATAAAGTTATTTAAAGTTCAAAATCTTAAGAAATATCTATATGTGCAGTAATGATGCGCCTCCTATACAGTAATAGCGTTATGTTGCTATAAAATATATATATTGTTACTGCACAATTGCAGTAACGTCATGATAGATGTGCAGTAACATCGTGATATACGTGCAGTAACACGTGTGTTGCATAGTTGCAGTAACGTCATGATAGAAATACAGTAACATCACGATAGAAGTACAATAACATCATGACTTTATATTGTTGTTATAGTACAACTAATGCATGTGAGAGAGCTAAAAATATTGTATTTCTAACTTTAGAGAGCAATATATCATGTGTTTTATATTATTTTTCAAAACCGTTTTCACTAGATTGGTTAAAAAAATGTGATTTAAAAAACTAGATCCGTCATGACTATATTTTAACGTTGTTACTGCATTT
The DNA here is from genome assembly GCF_000231095.2 of Oryza brachyantha. Lineage (NCBI taxonomy): Eukaryota > Viridiplantae > Streptophyta > Magnoliopsida > Poales > Poaceae > Oryza > Oryza brachyantha. The sequence continues at coordinate 7,973,261 of NC_023174.2, forward strand.
TTATAACGCATGTTACTGTATTTTTGGCTTCGTGTTACTGCACTTTTCAGATAAACGGGAGTTGACGAATATGAGGTGTGGAGAAAGGTCAAATGACGGGTTTGACCGGTGGGAGAGTGCTTTGACCAGGCTAAAAGAGGTTTTGGGCCTTTGGAAGGGGGTGGGAGAGGATTTGGGCCTTATGAGGGAGGGAGGCATAGAATAGCTTATTCTAAGGGGTGTACATATTAATTTTATTATATACATATATACATACATACATACATACATACATACATATATATATATATATATATATATATATATATATATATATATATATATATATATATATGCATGTATCAGTCAATAAACATGCTAGTCAAATTTGACTTCTACCATCAAATTGAAACTAGTATGCACACATTCACACTCACAGTTAAACTTCTAGAATTTGAAATCAACCTTGAATACTTGTAGAGTGATATATCTGATATTAATCTATCTTATCAATTATTTTTAAATTAAAAGAAATGGATATATAATCCATCATTGTTTCTTGCAAGACAAAATAACTACTATAGGACACCATTATGGCCACCAAGACCAATTGTTTGGATATGAAAAACAAAATGTGTAATGCGCATCAAGGTTTTTGCTTGGCTGCTTTTCTTGGATAGACTAAATACAAAGGATATGTTGGATAGGAGGCATTGTGCAAAGGAAGATGATCTAAGTTGTTCCATATGTAGGCAGGGTATACGAGAAACAAGGCTACATCTCTTTTTTGCCTGCCCCTTCAGTACATCATGTTGGCAGCACTTCGGTATTGCTTGGAACCACAACCTGGAATTCTTTCAAACGGTTTCTGTCACGCCCAGAAATTTACACCAAATTTCTGAACAATAGCATGCATTAAATCTCGGTCCAGGAATCAGCCCGAGTACACACTATGACAAATTAATACACAGTTCCACGACTTAAAAACAAATAAAAACAATTATCTATCGAAATGCAGCGGAAAAGGAAAACAAGACTAGACCATCTAATCTTCAGCTTCAGCTAGCGATGACGGCTCCACACCACAGGCATTGTTGACGGCGGACTGAACCTTACTTCAACCTTCGGAACAACCTTTTGACTCAGGCTCTGGCACTTGCTCTGGTGGGGGAAAAATTAAGCAAGGCTGAGTACAAACCACCATACTCAACAAGTAACACCCAAGAGAGGAGAATAATGAATGCAATAGGGTAACAAGGATAGGCTAAGGTTAAATTGCACAAAGCTGCAGTAATTTAGCAAAACAGTAGATAAACAAAATAGGCTGAAATAAAAGTAAAGTAAGCATTTAAAATAAACATCCACTGTCCAACGTTACACCACGTTGCAACAGGCTCAAACCACTGTCGAATACACCACGTAGCGACAGGGTCAACCCTCTGCCCAACGTTAAACCACGTTGCGACAGACCCAAACCACTGCCAACGTTACACCACGTTGCACAGGGTCAAACCAGTTCCAAGATTAATCAGGTTATTAATGGTTCAACTAATCCCAGTGAATCTGTCAGTTCGCCCAATAACCGCGGGCACGGCTATTCGAATAGTTTTACTCTGCAGAGGTGTACAACTTTACCCACAAGACATGGCTGCCAGGCATGTTACCATGCCCCAACGTATCACCACGATACCTCAGTACGGAAACCATGATGAGACCTTTCACCTAACCCTCCCTAGACAATCGCACCACACTTCAGGTTTCACCCCCTCCTTTACACCAAGTCGGGCAGTCCCCTCTTGTGCCTTGGTAGATCCGGAAGCAGCAGAGGCTTTCGTTACACCACGATTGCCCGTCCATACTCCATCACGCCTACCCTTGCCTCGGTACGTCGAATAGGGACAAGCTAGATTACGAGTCTCACCGTTGCCCATTCTAGCTTGTGGTTAGTACGTGTAAGACCTTCAGGGTTTTCTGAGAACCGGTCCTTAATTGCCATGGGCACGACTCTCAAAACCATGCACCCACAGCTCACCATAAGCAATATTTTAGTTGTATTAATCCTCAACGGGAAATTAATAATGATTACAACCATTAAAGGTCTATCAAACTGTAACAGTAATTAAACGATAATTGGTGAGCTAGTTGAACTAAGCATGGCTAAGCATTGACTAACCCTAAGTCTAGTCAAATTAACCCTGGGATGACAATAGGGATCAACGGGTATAAAGGTAAATGCCCAATAGATAAATACAATAGATAGATTTGCATAAAACAATGCATGTTTGAACGTAAAAGCGGGGGATTTTATAATCATAGGTTCAATATGATCAAAGAAGGGTGCCACTTGCCTTGCTTAGACCCACGAGGAACTTCTGCGACGACTCCGAGAACGAACGGCGCTGCGACGGGGTCAAAACCTACGACAAACAAGGCAAAACAAGGAAAACAGGCTATAAAACTACTGAAACAGAGAAAGAAACTATTTTTAATGGATTCTTGGTATTGTTTGGATTTAATGAAACTTGAATGGACCTAAACGGAGACTAGATGAATTACTTATGAATTTTAGAAGTTTTCTGGGTTTTTTAGCTAAACAGAAAAGTCCTAAATCAATTATTGCGCAATTAATGGGGCTGCTGATATCAGCGAGGAGAGAGGAGCTGACGGCTGACAGGTGGGGGCCACCTGTCGGTGAGGGAGAGGGGAAGTGGGCAGCTGACACGCGGGCCCGACCGAGAGGGAGGGGCTGACTGGTGGGACCCGCTGGCCAGTGAGAGGGAAACAGAGAGGGGGAGGAGGGCGCGGCTGGCGGCGAGCGGCGCGACGGTGCGGCGGAGACGGCGAGGGCCGAGGAGAAGGAGAAGGTGGCGACGACGACGGAGGGAAGCTTCGGGCGGAGAGGGGGAAAGTGGTGGCGGGGCAGAGGCACGGGGATTTTATAGGGTGGCGGCGCCGGCTAGGGCGGAGCGGCCGGTGGAGACCGGGTCGGCGACGCGGCGAACTCGGCGGCGGCGGTTGCGGTGGCGGCGCGGCGTCTGGAGGAGTCGGGGCGGAGGCGGACTCGGCCGGCGCCCGGGTTCGGTTGCTAACAGGCGGGGCCCGCCTGTCAGTGGCGCAAGGAAGGAGGGAGGCGAGACGGACTTCGCCGCGGCGCGGGCGGACGAGCGGGCGAGCTGGGCCGACGGCCCAGGCGGAGGGGAGGCGCGCGCGGGAGGAGCGGCCGGCCGGCGGGGCTGGCCGAGCGAGGAGTTGGGCCGGCTCGGCTGGGCCGGCCCGGGAAGGAGGAGAGAAAAAAGAAAAAGGAAAAAGAAAAGGAGGGGAGGAAAATTGGACTTCGGCCCAATTTGAGAAGGAAGGGAAAAAGAAAGGAAAAAGGAGGGAAAAAGGAAAACCCCATTTTTGCCGAATTTGAAATTAATTTGTTTGATCAAATTTTATTCTTCTGCAATTTGAATTTAAATCCAGTTAATTGATTTGGAACCTCGATTTAATTAAATTAATTTCTTTTAGAGGGATTTTTCCTGAGTTAATTAAGCTAATTGTTATTTACGAATTTCTTTTTACAATTTTAGGCTTGGGATAAAACTCCGGGCGTGACAGTTTCCCTTGCAAGATGGCAGTTCAGCAGAAATGGTACAAAAGGGTTCCTGGAAATCTTTTTCATTGCCTCTTGGCATATTTGGAAACAGCGAAACAGGCTAGTCTTCGATAATGTTAATCCATCTCTCAGTTCATGGAAGATCATGTTCAGGAAGGAGATCCTTCTGCATATAGCAGAATGAAGGAGTCAATGAAGCAACCTATTTTAGATTGGTTACAACATATATAATTTAGCTCGCTTTTCAGTTTTTTTTTCTGTTGTACATAAACTCTCTCTGTTCCTTTTATAAAATTTAAACTGCTGGGCAAAGCCCTGGCAGTCTTCCAAGTTCAAAAAAAAAAAAAGAACTACTATAGGACAAGCTTGCGCGTACAGCTGTAGCATGGAGCTAGGGAAGAAAACTTGTCTGAGCTAAGAGACATGATATCGGGGTATTCATTGACAGCGAGGATTCAGCACGCACAAGCTAGCAACTAGGCAAAAGAGAGTGGTTGCCTAATAAAAATAGGGACCGCCTAAACTATATATTTGACAGATTTTCACCCATCCCATATGTCAGATTTTATCCAACCCATTATAATCCAACGGTCCAAATCTATTTTTCTCGTTGCTTATATAACCCCCGGCCCTAATTTGGTCCTTCCCCCACCCAGCTATGCCACAACCTCGTCTCCCCTAACGGACTCCTTCACAAATAGCAGCAAGCTTAACGCCGCTGTCATGACCACCACCTCCCTTCTTTACACCACTCCCATTCCATACCACCTCCCTTCTTAGTTTGCTCCACCCATAGAGCAACTCTAAAACTTTAGATGTGACAAAGATGACCGGTAAAGATAACTTTACACGACGCATATCATATTGTATTGTCCTTTCATATCCATATCATGCTTGACACATATTATGCTACGTCATATCATAAGTCACGGCAGATAGGGGTTGGCCGTAAGATGAAGTCGTGGAGGTTGGCCGAAGCCGTTCAGCCCTAGTCAATTGTTGGATCACAAAAAATAAATCAGTTAAACCATAGGTAAAATGCAACTTCTATTTACCAATTTCGAAATGATACTTTTCTGAAGCTATTTCAATAGATAAGGAAAAAGCAACCCGGGTAACAAAACCACCTGTATTAACTACCCAAATAAGTAGTGACTTAGAGCTAATCCGAAGATCAACAAGAGCTAAACATGTACTCCCTCCTTGATTGATAAGCGTATTACATCCATGATTTGATACTAACAATCAAGAAGCAAATCCATGTAGGAATGCCTCCGAGCACGCTTTAGTTGTGCTATCCCAAGCCTTATTTCAAGGCCGCTGCATCATCTCTGCTACTACTAGAGTGGGAGACACTCCTAGATGCCAAAAACACATGGAAAAGCGAAAACACATGGTAACAAGGGTTACTAAGTGTCACTGTAAGAGCCCTAGGTTCATAACCAGGTATTTATAAATTCATTTGTTGTCCTTTAGATTGCATATTTACTATATTACAATTTGATCATATGCAATAACAAAATTAACTCTAATCGGTAAAATTGAAACCACTTCTATTTGAGCAATAACCTGAACAGAAGTATACATATTTAATATTTTATTCAAATATTAGTTTACTTATCATCACTAAATATAAATTTTGTTGAATTTTAACTCTCTATTTAGGTCTCCTAAAAATTCAAACCAAGTTTCAGCCTAACCCAATTCATCTTTTCACCAGATTTAAAATACTTGGGATTTATGTGTGAAACTTTCAAAAATGGAAACTAGGTGACTCAATCTATCTCAACACCAAAACACACATTTTTCACACTCTTATAGCTTAATCAAATTGAATTTACCAAGAGAGAGAAATAAAATAAATCCTGAAAACTGCAAGAGTGAATCTGTACTCAATTTTTCACCCACCTCTCTCACCCTCCTAAACAGCCATGACTTGGGCCCACTTGTCATTGACCTTGGGTGTCTCTTTAGCCCCCACAACACCCTCTTGGGCGTGCTCCCACCTCAGGATTTAAGGGGGAGGGGCAGAGAAAACCCCTTCATCTCCCTCCCATTCTGTTCTTGTTGCTGTTCTGTTCTTCCATGAGCTAAGCTCCCTCCTCATTTTCCTCCTCCCCAAATCTTCACAAAAATGCAAGGATCCAGCCCTGCATGTCACACCACAAGATCCCCAAGGTTGTAAGCTTTCCATCCATCCAAATAGCCTGCACATGCATCGGTTGATGAGTGAGATCGAGAAGAAAAGAGGAGCTTGCTGCTTGGTGTAGAGCAGCAGCAGCAGTTGTTTTCCTCCTCTTGGTGAGCTTTCTTCCCCATCCATAGCTACTCTCTTAGGTTCCCCATCATGCTGAGCATTCCTAGTCTCCTCCATAGGTCACCGGTTCAAGATTTGAAGGCTAGTAGCAGGCTGCAAGCTGTTTTCTCTTCTTTGGTGACAACAGCTCGGTGTCTTTGCTTCCCTGTTTTGGTGAGTTTTCAGCTTCTTCAACTCAAGCTGAAAAGTGTTTTCTTAGCAGTAGAATCAAGTCCTTAATGTATGTTTTCTTGCATGTGATGCTCTTGGCATTCATGCACTAGATCGAGCCATCCACACGTGCTGTTTTGGCTGAAAAATGAGTGAACTTTGAAAATCCATAACTAATTCATATGAACTCCGATTTCAGTGAAACAAATTCTTATTGCTTCATAAAACATATCTCTTCATTGTTATAAAATAAAAATGACCAACTTTTTACTGTTTTTCTCTGTAGGAATATAAATAGCTATATGTCTCCCTTGTGTGGTCTAGCTCTTCATAGATTCGTAAGAAATTATTGGTAAAAGCTAAAATTGTGAAACCAATTTTGTTGAGCTTATATTTTGTTACTCTTTGCTGTTGTGAAAATAGGCTTGACAATACTCCCCTTAAATCATGTTTAGGAGTGTATTTAGCATTCTCATGATTTTAACTTCTAAGATCCATAAATAAATAATGACAATACATAAAGCTGTGGAATAATTTTTCTTAGCACCTGTGAATGATGTACTGCCCACTAAAAATAATTATACATGTAAAAACTTGGTTTGAGTTGCAAGTTACTTGTAATGCTCTAAAGTAGACTTAATTATTTTTGGAGCTGTCATTATCTGACTTGAAGGCTTGTCATTTTCATATCTCCTAAACAATAAGTGATAATCTAGTGATTCTTTCACCTAAATTCAAGTTAACATGTGCTCTACTCACTGTATTTATTTCATGATTTATTGATCATTTCGCATGTGCATGTTTATTTGGCTCTTATTCGCATATTGCTTCTTTTCGGTAGATTTGGAGAATCCGGAGAGTACCGAGCCATATCCAGAGGAGGATAGTGACTACCCTCAGCAGGAAGGCAAGCACCTAAGCATATAGAACCTATGCTTTCTCTATAAATATCTTTGGTTGCAAAACTATACCTATATATGCATGTGTTTCCTAGATGTTAAAACGTCTGTTTTGGGTGAATTGGTATATCCTAATTATGCATTTATTCCCTGTTATATTGCTGACCTTATCCCTTGTCACCACCGTATAGGAGTGTTAGGCTTGTTTACTTCATTCATGCTTAGCCATGCTTAATGCTAATAGAAGTATAAGGATTGACAGTACTATCATTTGTGGTGTATAGACAACTTGTACTAATGGGCATAAAACTTGAGCACTTACACTAAATTATGGTTGATGAAATATGTTGGACTTGGACGGGTGGTAGGGCGATGAAGGAAGGTTGGTTTCCCCTGATGCAAGTAGCCCCGTCTGGGTCGTTAAGGATCGAACATTTTGACATCTATTCAAGCACCCTTCGTACTTACCACATGCCTTATTTGGGACCGGCTTGTTCTTTACTAGCTCTACTGTGATTATTTATACCACGTTGGAGAGATGTGAGGGCAGGTAGCCCTTTGGAGGGCCTCGGGTGCCTATGTTGGCCGGGGGTGCCTCCCGCGTGGTGCGCCCGCCTTGGTCACACCACACAGGCACGTGACTAAGTCGTCGGGAACCCCGGCGTGGTATAGGTGGTTGGGGTGGGATTAGGAAAGACATGTAATGAGCTTGTATCACTCGCGTACAGCACTCGACGGGGTGTGTAGCTTTTGATCCTTGTTCATTTCATGTGGGTACAGTTGTACACCTCTGATCAGAGTATAATCTATTCGAATAGCCGCGTCCTCGGTTATGGACATTGCTTGATGTGTTAGTCAGTTATGTTAGCATCAAGTGTGGATTAATATGGATGAGTTTGTGTTTGATGGTGGTGTTGGCATGCTGTGCCATGATGGTGTGGACTTGGGTAGTCCCTTGTTGTTGGTGAGAGCGCCGTTTGGACTCTTTTGCTTATGCATTTCAGAATTGTATACTTGCTGTCAATAAGTTAAAATGATGTTATATTTACTATTACTTAACCACTTTTACTGTTATTTGCTCAATAAAATTGGCTTTATGCAACCTAGATGGCTTAGGTTAAGGTAAACCTTGCATACTCCTCTCTCCTTTTATATATAGTTTTGGGTAAGACTTGCGAGTACAATCTTGTACTTAATCCGGTGTCTGCAATTTCAGGTGAGGATTCCGGGTATGAGTTGTGCTTCTTGTGTGGTCACTGCTCTGCCGGGGGTGGCGAGGGCAGTGAGTGATCCTTTCTCTTGCAGCTTGGCTCTTGCCCGGTTGGTTTGCCCTTGTGGGGTTGTGGCACCGCCGGCTTTCGTTTTATGCTTATGAGCTTTATTTGAGTCTTCCGCTGCTACTCCTTCTGTGTATGTTGGGACCTTGGACCCTATGTTGTATCATGTACCTTGCCACTTATTATCCATGATATGGTACTGTTATGACTATTAATTGCTTACGATGAAAATGTGAGGCTAGTCGCATTCCTGGGGACTAGCTAAGCATGAGTAACGGGTTTTGATCGCTTGAGATAATCGGAGATAGCGGTTTGGATCGAGTCACTGGGGTATGCTTTTAGTCGCTACCTTCGAGTGGTTGATGGGCATATGACGGAGTAGACTGGCAAACTATCTTACGGTTATGTCTTGCGCTCACTACTCGGCATTCCGATTATTATAACAGAAGGTTGTCAACCGTGATCATGGACACATTGAGGACGAGTGGCTATTTATGCGTGTGTGGATCTCACTCCTCCAATAGTATGTGATGGTCACGTTGGACATTGGATGTTATAATACTTGGGGTGTCCACAGTCACACCCAGAAATGCTCACCTAGGAGTGAGGCTGAATTCCTAGACAAAGATGCCGGGTGTTTTGGGTGCAATCACACTGGAACAACAGAAAAGGGACAGTTATAGACGAGATAGCATGCACTCGTTGAAGATGGTATTAACATAACTTCACGCTCACGACAACGTGCTCCACTCGACTACCAATGTCGCCTCTGTGTTGGCAAGGTATCCAGTATAGGCCCACATAATCATAGTTGTGTGCTCTTGGTGCTCATCCCACACTGTACTTGTGCCTTATATGTGCATGCTAGTGTAGGGTGTGGTCATTGTCTTATTACATGATGATGTCTTTTAGATAGGACCTAAAGACATATATGCAAGCATGACTTGGTGTGATGTCTCTGAGAGGGTTAAGGCACTTGGAAAAGAGCAATGCTCAAGTTGATCATTTGGTCATAATACCTCGTAAAGTCAGCACATGAGAGCAAAAAGGAAATGCTAGAATACGGTGTACCGCACATGTTGTTAGTGATATGATGGTTTTTTCTGTGCTAGCAACCACTCAATCCATTACTTGGGTTGGATTTTTTCATTCTTCTATCATTTTTCAGTTTCTTTTTTTATTATAATTAAGATATTTTTAAGGTATCATTTATATTTTAGAGTATCATCCTTGCACCAATGAGTATTGTTGGTACTATCTAGGTATCAGTTGTTACTGATAGGCATCAACTAATACCATCCTATATTATCAATTGGTTCCAACCGAGTATTAGCTGGTAATAACACTGGTATCAACTAGTACAAGTGCATACCAGTTCTGGTTACGATGTGGTATCTGATCTGGTACATGTGAGATATCATGTTTGCTATTCATAAGAATCATCCCATTCAAGAAACTCGCTAACATACGCATCTAAGAAAGAGGATGTGTCTGCTCAGCTACATACAGAATCAACACACTCGACATAGCTTAAGCATCCTTTTTCTTCACATGCAAACATTTTGGATGCAAGGCAATCAATCCACTCTACTTTCTCTATATGCAAATGTTTAAATCTTATCATTTATGGATATTTTTTCAACTTGGGTATGTGCTTATCAATTGTGGACAGAGGGACTAGTGTTTTTCTCTGTTTTCTGGATTTTTTTAGCTCCTCAAAATGGTTGCCATGGTAGGGATACGTATAGGCTATGATTGCATAAAATATTTTTTCTACCATGTAAACGAGAAACCATGCTAGCAAAATATCATGGATAGTTACCGTAGTCGATCGTAGCAACCTGATCTTCTCTTCCACACACATTCATCTCATCACACAACTGTGTCGATCAACACCACACGTCCAGAGAAGGAACGTCATGAACGGACATGGTAACGCCCACATTCGACCAGGGTTTGGCTTGGGAGGAGAATTGGTTAGGGTTTTTCTCACTAATGATTAGCCTCCTCGCTCCTAAATATATAGGATCTGAAACTGGGTCTCCAAGACCCACTAGATTTCTACTAGGATCTCTATCTAAATTGAGCCTCTATTGGATTACCATCTAATTCCCTTATTCTATCCCACTAAATGTGTGATGCATAGATCCATGTATACTCGGTTAGAACCCCAAGACTACATTTCTAACCACGTATCAACATCGGCTCCTAAAAGAACAAATTGACCCACCGAGCAAACATAAAGATCACACGGGTGAACCTCTGTTGTATCCTTCTATTATTCCCTTTCCCTCATGATATCGGTTAAGCTCAAGGCTAAATATTTGTCATCTTTTCAATAGCTCAATCATTCACTTAATCTTGTAATACATTACTAATCATCTTTGGCATGGCCATGCACTTTCATAATTTGTAACGTCAAGGGGCCCAATGATATCACATCCTACTACATGTTTCATAGTATGACCCAAAACTACTTTTATAATTAGCCAATTGTGGAGTAGCATTTAGTAGTTCCTAAGCAATCCACTACATATGTTAGGAATCATGATAATCTCAAGTAAATGTATTATACATACGCACTCAATGACAATATGGATGGCACATCACATATATCTATCGTAGTGTCTCATGTTAGATCTCTCCAGTAGCATGTTCTCCAACATGTATCCATATTATCGATTTGGTATCTCCATACCATGATTTATGAGACATGATCATCAATCAATGCATGTGTTTCTCATATAATCACATTTGTTCCATATGTGATATTTGATACGAGATCGTTTTAAGAAATAGTAACTACAACATAAAGAGACTAATGAACGAATCACATATTCATTAGGTAATAATAACACATATCCGGCCTTTGGTGTCGGTTCTTAAGAGTTATTTGCACCAGGCATATTTCTGGCACAAAATCCCTAGCACAAATGACCCAACCTATTTGTGATGGGTCCAAAACCAACATGGATGACGGTTCAAACCTCACTGCCACACGCCCATTTATTGCCTGGCACAAATGACGCTATAACTGGCACAAATAGGACTATATACCTGGCACAAATAATGTGTTTGTGATGGGGATTTGTTAAAGCTGACACAAATATTATTATAAACCTAACATAGGTAGCTATATAACCAGCACAAATAGCTATATGTAATTGAAACGAATAACGGTGTGGAAACGACACAAGTAACTACGTATACTCGGCACAAATCATATTTTTAAAAATAAAAAAAATTAAAGAGGTGGTGTCTTCGACACAAATCATACACGCCACATATTTCACATTCAGAATAGAACAAAATATCTGGCATACAAGCCTCAAAACTCTCTGACCGGTACATAAACACACATACTTCCAAGCCACACTTACACATTACATACTACATTTGTGCACTGCCAATAAAATAATCTGGCATGCAAGTCTCAATACTATCTGACATGCAAATATGAGTATTTTTTCCATTCTTGAGGAGGTACCACTGTTTTCTATATAAAATTTGATATCTTCTAGTATCTAAGGTATCAAGAGATACCAAATTTAACATAGAAAACAATGGTACCTCCTAGAACTTTCTTAAGGATAGTAAAATTGCTCTACAAATATATATGAAACGAAGACGCTATTTATCCTAGAACCGAAGAAATGGGTACCTCATCAACTTCTCATGTCCATCCTATAAACAAAAAAAACCCGGTCAGTTCAATAATCTTTGGCAATAATCATTAACAAAATGGACAACTTGTAGATCCAAAGTTGAATTGAACGATGGACCTCCATGGCTGACACCTCTTCTTGTACTCATATAGTAATAAAATAATAATTCTAAAGTTTGTAAAAGCAATATTATATAAAGATAGAATTTGAAACCTATAGGTGACGCCTTGAAATAAACATCTGAATAATTTTTTGTTACGAAACCGCACATTAGTATCATAGGTAAATGCAGGAAAATATTACACGCCATGTCGGCAATGTAAAATTTGGGTGTCAAACGTGGTAAAATAGCCATGCCAAAGTTGAGAATCTACACATGGAAAATTATTTCACAGGGAACCATCAAACAAACCAAAAAATATTCAAACCATACATGGAATCTTTGTTTGGGAGCCTCTCTCCCCATAACCCATATGTGCAGGTATCTTTAGCTTCCTCTTTTCACCGACACACATGTAGGGATACGGGTAGGCTACAACAGTGTAAAACAAATTTTCCACCACATAAACTAGGAACCATGCAAATAGAGGATCAAGGATCATTACCACATGACGCGTTGTGTAGCAGAAGATGGTACTAGAAAGCCAAAGTCGTGTCGGTGATTTGCCATGCCTCGATGTAGAGGAAGTAGTCAATCGTTGTAGCCCGATCTTCTCCTTCATGTGCATCCACCTCAGGACGCAACTTTGCCAATCAGCACCACAATCTAGTGATGCCTCTTTTTCTATCCACATGTATAGGGAAAGAACTTCCTGCGTGGATGTGCTAGCATCCGCGTGCGGCTAGGGTTTTGTCTCGAGAGGAGGATGGCTAGAGATTTCTCACGTGACAAACCATCGTCCTCACCCCTTATATATAAGACCTAAAACCATGCCTCTACGGTCGTAGGTGTCCTACTCGAATCCCTACCTAAACTGATCCTGTATTGGATCAACATCCAGTTCCCATATTATAGCCCATTAAGTGTGCGACTCATAGGTTCATGAATACTCGGATGCAACCCGAAAATTCCTTTTTGGTCCAACGGTGACTCCTAGGAGAACATATTGACACACTGAGCATCCATAAAGATCACATCGATTGAATCTATAGTATATCTTTGTGTTAATCCATTTGCCTCACAATATCGATTAAGCTCAAAGCTACATATGTGTCATCTTTTTAATAGATCAATCATTTCTCGATCCTAGAATAAATTATTTAACTGGTGATTGACTCCTGAATTACCTTTGGCATGGCCATGCACTTACATAATCTATAATACTAAGGGGCCAAAGATATCTCTCGAATGGAGAGACAAATTCTATCTTGATTATCCACATCTAACTACATATTTCATGGTATGCCCAAAGACTACTTTTATAACCATCCAGTCACAATGTAGCATTCAATAGTCCCAAAGCAATCTATTACACATGTTGAGAACTATGATAATCTCAAGTCAAACAATCATACCACATGAGCAACTTATCCCAACGGGTGAACACGTTTGATCATGAGGTTTGTCCATAAGAACTCATGTATTAATCTATCTTATCTATCTAAGAACTTACTTAATTACCAACTAAAATGATGAGGACATCAACACCATCGATACATCATATCCACATCCCCACAAGTACAACTTCATGGTCCTATTACCTGCGCTTGTCCATGTCAACTCAACTATCATGTGAATTCTTTCTTGAGTTCATGTTCCTCTTCTTTATACTCCAAAGACGCGTGTACTCTTGTTTTACTCAGAAAAGATGGAGAGGATCCAAAGGGGAGAGGATTCGCGTGGGGTGGATTCGGACGGTAGGACATCACCAACTTCTAACGGCCACAACGACTTCATGTGCACTCGGATTTGGGCGTGCAAATACTTCATGGAAAGCTTATAAATGAAGTCCCAGGGTGACAGCCTAGAGGGGGTGAATAGGTGTCCTAAAAAATTCTTCGAAATAGCAGCGGTCAGTACAAGGGCCAGACCATCCAGACCAATGGTCGGACCATCCGGTTGTCACTCTCGGGTTGGACCGAGAGCTCTAGCCGGACTGTCCGGGTTAGAACATCGGACTGTCTGGTTAGTGGGAACATCAGACTTGGAGGTCTCCTTTCCCTGTGAAGTTCCTGAGAACGTGAGGTGATGGTGTGCAGAAAATAAACACAGGAAGATCACAGAAACAGAAAAAACACCGAAACCACAAAAGTGACAACACAAGAGATTTGTCCCGAAGTTTGGATCTTTCGATCCTAGTCTCCGTTGAGGCGCTCGTGCGAGCGGGATCTCTTTCGATCCTTTCCCTCTCTTGGCTTCCTCCCACAAGGCCAACACGGGTCTCCGGATTCACACCTAAGGACTAGCAACCCCTTCGATCGACCACCAAGGTCAAGATCAAGGCGGCTTGCCCAGCCCTAGGTTGCAATCCGCTCTACCCTTCAGCCCTCTATGAGAAAGCACAAGAATCCACTAGCAATCTTACCTTTTTCCTTGCGGAGGTTAGGCAACAACCTTCACAAACTTGCTCCCAGGCGATCCACACGGATTGGGGCTCGCGGGAGACGCCTATCCGTCTAGGAGATTAATCTCCAAGCGTAATAGGTCACCTTGACTCCACGTGCATCCATCAACGCCCAAGAACAAACACTATCACTCACTAACCTAAACACTCTCCCTAAGATATGATCCAGCGATTAATCTCTCTAGGAAGTGTTTTGGGTTAGTGGGGAGGCTTGAGAGGTGCTAAACTTGCCCTAGAAACCAGTGAATTCGAACAGAAAGCCTCACCAACAGCTAGATCTAGAGGGAGCCTCACCAACAGCTAGATCTAGAGGGGGCCTTATGTAGGCTGGCAGACGTAACTTAGCCGTTGGAAAAGAAACCTAACCGGACGGTCCGGCTAGGGGGCCGGACCGTCCGGCCGACACTTAGCTCACTCACTTAGAGTAGGGGTCGGACCAAGGTTCGGACCGTCCTGCCACCTGACTGTCCGGTCAGGGGCCCGGACCGTCCGGTCCCCGCTGCTTGGAAAAACAACAACAATCCTCCACTCAACTTAGACTCAACCCTATATACTCTTGGATGTATGTTGAGCTTGTGGTGACCCCTCTTAATAGTACGGAGTTCCTACAACTCAAACTTAAAAATAAAATCCGTCTTCGAATGCCTTCGTCTTCATGGAACCGTCGCTTCAGGTCGTGCATGCTCTACATGTAATCCTTCAATCGAATTGATCCATAAAGTTCTCTGCAATCACAACTCATTAGTGCACACATGCTTGACTAGCATTGTCATTAATCATCCAAAACTTTGTTTAAGGGCTAGATGCACTTCTAATAAAGTCTACTTTCAAATAGATCCAACTACATGTCATTATCTGTTCTAGAGTGGCCGATATTGTTGTTTTACTCCTGATTGTTTTCTGTCCATGGGTATCGCATCACCTCTTTTGGTCTAGTGGGTTGTGTATCAAGTTGGGCCTATTAGGGGCGTGTCCTAGGGTTGGAGCACGACCCTGTGGTCGTTCTTCCTCTCTTTGTATATCCCTAGCCATCGCCAAGAACACCTGGGTTTTGATGAATAGAATTAGCTACTGGCTACCTGCTCGTAGCGCGCGTGTTGACTAAACCGCCCGTCTGCTTGTATCGAAACCCTACCATTTTGTGTTTTTCATAGTGATACTATCATTTTCATCTAGCAAATTAATGCTTGTTCTACGTGCTCTTGCTTGTTCTTCGATTGCTTGCAGGACGAGTGCCCTCGTGGTCGGGTTGTCACGCACCATAAGTTTGCGATGACCATTGGAGACGGTGTATCGGTTGCTAAGGTATCCCCCCACCTCTCATCGAAAGATCGGGACAATAACCCTCACGGCTTCACATATCGATTAATTTAAAAGCTACATATGTGTCATCTTTTCAGTAACTCAATCATTCTCTCGATCCTATTATAAATTGTTTAACTGGTGAATGACTCCTGAATTACCTTTGGCATGGTCATGCACTTCCATAATCTATAACACTGAGAGGCCAAAGATATCTCCCCAATGGAATGACTAATTCTATCTTGATTATTCATATCTAACTACATGTTTCATGGTATGCCCAAAGACTGCTTTTATAATCATCCAGTCACAATGTAGCATTCAATAGTCCCAAAGCAATCTATTACACATGTTGAGAACTATGATAATCTAAAGTCAAACGATCATACCACATGAGCAACTTATCCCAACAGGTGAACACGTTTGATCATGAGGTTTGTCTATAAGAACCCATGTATTACTCTATCTTATCCATCTAAGAACTTACTTAATTACCAACTAAAGTGTTCATCCTACTTTTATTGATATGGAAGTTGACACCTATTGATCTGATAGAAATTTGAGAAGAAATTTACGCTTTCTTGTAAAAAGGTGTAATAATCCAAAAGGACAATTACACTCTAGCAATTTTAGGGGTTAATTTTATAATTGTGACTTGCTTCATACTTTTCGATGTCATCAACTCTTTTCGATGAGTGTTGTTTATTATGTGTTGCCTATTAAGCCTCTTTTATGTGCTATTTTCTTAATGTCTAACCATACTTTCTAAGGTATATACATTTATAGGAGCACTAAAGATGTATTGTATATATATTGTTGCATTTTTATTAATTCCTGCCTATAAAGGATTTGGTTATGTGATGTCTGATACATTCCGAGATTGTTGTGTGTATATTGCTGAATTGTTGTGTGTATTCCTGTTAACACCAAAATTTGTTAAGATTTCTTAGTGGATTCGGTTAATGAAAGGACACGATCAACCAATGGAAAGCTTATCCAGAAGAGTCTGAATTCAAGAAAGAATCGTGAAGACCATGACATGACGGTTAATTCTATCTATTAATTAGGCAAGTTTTAGTAGTTTTTCTTTTTATCTTTTAGAAAACATGTATCGCATACCATATAAACCAGATTTAGAGTCTGATCAGGACTTATTATTTCCTTTTTATCTATTAGGAAACATGTGTCGTGTCCAATATGGACTAAGATTCACCCATTGGTACAAATATATACACCCGAGATCACTGTAAAAACATCTACATCTACATACATAGATCAAATGTAAATTTTGGCGCATCACAACGCTCCTCGCCGAGGTTTCATCACCGACGGAACTTGGCACCTGACGCGGGCTACATTGCTTCGATCTCCAACGGAGGGGAAACTCCTATGTTCTGTCGGCCCCGGGCAATCGTATCGACTAGATCAGAACTGTCTTGGTTCAGTCTGATCTTCTAATTTGGTTGTACGGTTGCTAGTTACCGTATTAGTTTCAGCTTACGTTACTTTCGTATCTTGAGTTGATCCAATCGACCACTTTGGGTGATCTACGTTGGTTTGATATTTGTTGTTTGACATCTTTAATTTAATACTGTCTCGGTTCGGTTCGATCTATTAGACTATGTTTATCAGATGGTTTATATCCAATTGATGTATCTTGCTTATTGTTCTATCGGGTTCTAGCCGATAAATTATCAATCATCATCTCATCGGATTAATCACGATCTAGATATGTTTAATATCTTGTCTAACATCGCTAGGCGTAGTCTTGAACTGTTTTGGTTTGGTCCCATCTTCTAAGATTATTTCTAGTAAGCCAGACTAGATATTTTATAGATCTCGACTGATTGTTGGTCGTTTATAGCCGATGATCTTTGCCAACATGTATGCTTATTACATTTATATCAATAGAGTAGTCGATTGCTTTATACCAATGAGCTTTATTTATTTAGGCCTATTATTTTGTGCCATCGACTTATGAGGATTACATGTTAGTTGTTTTTGACTGATCATAGCAAAGTATTCACTCTTTATTTAATTATTATTCAAGTATGTTCGTATCGGATTCCCAGTCGATCCAAGCTTTCCACGGCCGATTGTTCAGCTGGCTAAACACCGCCACAACAACGTCCGATCAGTTAGATTCTATGTCTATCGACTCGATAGTCGATCGGCTTGTTTTACTCTTCATCTTGTCAGTTGCAGGATCAAACTGACTGGCACATCCGTAATTTTTAAGAATTTAGGTTCTGCACTGGAGCGACGCAAAGACTCACATGCTTTCGTGTGTGATACGTCAGAAATCAACTTTTGATGTCAATAATTCTAAGACTATCTGAAATGAGTTGTTAATGTATATTGCCGGATTGTTATGTGTATTTTGAGAATATACAATGTATTGGGATATATAAGTGCTGCTGTGGTATTTATATTTCTGTTGGGCAAGGGTGCACAGGGGTTGGGCAGGGCAAACAAAGGGGCCAACTGAGCTGAGGAAACGTGAGAAAAAACGACGTCATGATTAGATTGGAATATGAGATAGAATCTAACTATGAGTCCTACTCCTATCCTATTACAAAAGGAAAAGAAAAGATAAAGGGGGAAAAATGAAAAGAGACCACAACCAAGTGAAGAAGGGGAGTCGGTAGAGATGGCAACGGGGATCTGATCCCCGATTCCCCATGGTGAATTCATCTATTATGGGACGGGATGGTTGCTATCTAGCCACCATGGGGAATCAAATGGTAAAAAGGTTATCCCTGTCGGGGATGGCAGGGATGGGGACAGTGCACCACTCCCCGTCCCCGTTCCCCGCGGTGACCTGTTTAGCCTGTAGAGGGACTAAATATAGACCTTATATATTATTTGGCCCAAAAAAATGAAGCCTAATAACCATGATATATAAATCAAAACCCTACTCCACATCGCACAGCTGACACCGCCCGCCGCCCCTCTCCATCAGCTACCTTCACGCGCCGGCACCGTCCCCTCCGTCGACCACATCCTTGCGCTAGCGCCACCCTCTCCGTCGCCCGATAGCGCGGGCCAGCGTCACCCTCTCCGTCGCCCGGCAGTGCGCGCCGACATCGTCCTCTCCGCCGCCTGCCTCTGCCCGCTTGCGTCGTTCTCTCCGTCGCCCTCTCTGCCACCTGCCTCCGCCCGCCGATGCCGCACTCTATGTCGTCCTCTCCGCCACCTGCCACCACCCACCGGTGCCGCCCTCTCTGGTGCCCGCCAGAGCACGCTGGTGCCGCCCTATGTGCCGCCCGCCAGCGCCGTTCTCTCTGCTGCCCTTTCCACTACTTGCCTCCGCCCGCCGACACGCGTCGGCTACTCCGCCACCCGCTGGTGCCGCCCTCTACGTTGCCCGCCTCCCGCGGTTGGCCTCCCACCACCACCTGCGCCTGACCACCGGCAGACGGGGCTGAGGAAACCACGGGGAATTTTTTTTCCCGCGGTGATCGATGGGTTAATTATAGCCCCCATCGAGGTTGACACGGATGGGGACGGGGAATTTTTATCACCACGGGGACGGGGACGCTGTGGTGATCCCGACGGTGAATTTCCCGTTGACATCTCTAGGAGCCGGACTAAGGGGAAGGAAAAAAGATCATGCGCGAAAAAGGATATCATAAGCTGGAGAGAGGAGATCGGCCACGGCTTGAGGTCGGCTTGGCCAGGGGATGGCTGGGCTGGGCTTTGGTTTTGCCTGGGCCTTGGCACACGATGCACAGAACTCCGGTTCAGCCCAGGAAAAGAAAGGAAAGGCCTACGACCTGGGAAAACAAAAGAAAGAAAGAAAAAAGGAATGAAATTGTCGCCTTTTGTTTAATTTACGTCCAACAACTTTTATTCGTTAAAACATTAATTATTTTTTCTCTATAAATTCCACTAAAACCATGTTAATCAATTTTGGCGCAATAAATACGACCAAAATATTCACGGGCTTTAGGTCCTTTTATTTAATAATTTTATATTCACCTAATTAACTTTACTGAAGCAAAAGTAATGTTTTTATTTCCTTTTCAATTATGATTCAGCCTAAAGAAAAACTCGGACTGTTACACAAGGTAAGGTAATACAAACTACAGACACAGTAGCGTAAGCATAGGGATTAACCATGTAACATATAATTGCGAAATAATTCATACCTACTTTATAAACACGAAAATACTTTAAAAAGATACAATATGCTCAAGGATTGCAATGTAACTTGGCTTGCGACTCTGGACAAGCTTGGGCAACCACCTCGTAATAAACCGGAACCTCGGAATCACCAAAATCGAAAGTATACAATGAAAACACTCAAAACAATATATTGGTCAAATAAACAGCAAAAGAAACTTTTTTATTGGATTCTAGACATTTTTCTAGATTTAATGAAATTTGAATGGGCTTAAATGAAGATTTTGAATTAGTTATGAATTTTGAAGTTTACTGATCTTTTCTAGTTATGCAGAAATGAATTTAATGAGCTATTACACAATGTATTAAAGGAACGACATCAGCGGGAGGGGCCGGCAGCTGACGGGTGGACCCCAAATATCAATGGCCCATAGGAGACCTGCTCAATGTGGACTCAGTCCATGGGTGCAGGAGTGGCGGGTGCACCACGTGGCATCCATGTGGCGGCCACGCGGGTGGTGGAGGCTGACACGACCTCCATGGAGCAGGGTGGTAGCATGCGAGAGTGAAGGACCTAGATCAACCCAAGGTACGATCTAACGGCTATGGATGCACGGGGAAGTACGTTAGTACGGTGTTTGATGGTGCCAAGGCCGGCGATGGCGGTCATGGCTAGTGGCCACCGGCGACGGCTAGGCAATGTGGTAAATGATGCACGGGGTGGCGTCAAGCAAGGTGAAGCCGAGTGGGCACTTACCGAGCAGGGGAGCACGAAGACGATGACGGCAGCGGCAGCGGCAACTAGAGAGGAAAAGAGAGGGAGTGGAAGACTGGTTGTTTTTGGAGCGTGGGTAATATGTGGTGGTGGATGCAAAAAAGGAGGAAGGTATCGGCGTAGGGCTTTTTAGCCCAAGGGTGGCCGGGGACAGTGGAACGGCTGCAAGGGCCGTCCGTAGCATGTTCATTCATCGAGATTTACTTTTCTTGTCTTCGTGTGAATCATGTCTTCCTCGGCTCCTTAGCAAGAAATCATATATGTACTTTACGATTTTCAAACATTAGTATCTAGTTTGTTTGGTTTATAAATAGGATTACTGGGAGTCAAGAGAACATTTAGTTATTTAAAGCCTCATCTTTATGCTTATATTATTTATAAGTGAAATGACTTATTAACAATTAAAAAATATTTGTGGGTAAAACTTTAATGTAAATGTTCTTAGCAATTTAAAAGCAAAGGCTGAAAATTAAACTACGATGAACAAACTCAAAATCAACTACAAATTTAAGTTCTAAAATTTAAAATTTGGCTAAAGTGAAAAGATGAGATTTTAGTATGAAGATATAACCGAAGATTCAATTTCCACAAAAATACTTAAAAGAAGATGCTCTTACGAAGAACATGAGGTTAGATTATTATTTCAGGATTATATTTATCATTAATACTTTATACATTGCTAAATACCTTAGGAAATATGTATGGAATTTATATAATCATGTGAAAGTATAGTTTGGTTATATGTTTTTTTATTTTTAGGGCAACATTTTTTATTTCACACAAGGGCCTTAGATTTGTAGAGAAAATGATGTGCACGGGGTGGCCCGATCTTTCGGTGAGTTGTGATAACTACGATTTAGGAGAAACATTGACGATCCGACTACAACCGTACTAGATGTTGTTGTGTTGCGCCTTAGCGATTGATACACCTCTCCTTAGGCTGTTGATCTTGCCGATACAAATCAACCTTATTCCTGCGAGCAAATCGAAGAAACAAGCAAGAACAAGATAAAAGCAATATGACATTGCAAATAGGAATTGAGTACAAATGATATGTTGGGGTTCAGTAACAAGCAACCCGGCAATCTAACCGGTCACGGGATTAACTCGGCAAAGTAGCAAAGCTAAACTTTGATCTAAACAAAACCCGAATAACCCTAAAGGGGTACCTAGCTATTTATAGGGGTGGAAGGACGACCAAGGGTGCCCTAGGGTCGTGCTCCACTAGATTGGGGCGCACTCCACTTGGGCCCCCTTGGGCCTAGGTCCCAAACAAAGTTACAAGCCCAAAGGCCCATGACAGGTGATGCAACACCATGTTTCTTCATTCGGGGATGACTTAGAAGGAATTTGACGACGAGGCTGCATTCGTTGGAAAGAGGACTCTGAAACCTTTCCATCAAGTACTCATAAGCGAAAAATGGAGCTTGTATGAAGATTTGGCGGCCATTTAAATTCAACGCTGCATCAGGTGACCGAATCGGATTCCAGCACCTGAAGGACTTGATCTTGATATCATCTTGTTCATCCATGATGGGAGCAATGGTTGTATCCGTAGTAGGCATGGTCACATCATCCTCCCCTTCTTCATGGAAAACCGTCCTCGGTTTTTCCATGTGGTACTCTTCGCGAAGTGCATGATCCTCTCCATAGAATTGTGTACATGAAAGCAAACGGAACAAACTTTCATCATGTAATATCATTAGTTCTTTAGCAAATAGTGTTAATCTCCTATGAAACGAATGTACCTTGTAATAAGGATGCACAACAAGGTAGGTAAGAACTACGTCGAAGTGGTTATCTTGTAGCTCATCTCGCGCCCCTTCTTTAGAAATTAAGTAACCACTTAATATGTTTTCCATGCTGTAGGGTAGCCATGTTGAGCGATGTTCTCGTTCCCCTTCTTCAAAACTAACCCATTTCTTTAAATCATCACATGACAAACTCGAGATAACATGCTTAGTCATAATTTCACTTTCTAGCCTATTGTTTCCTTTTACAACTATATGCGGTTCCAAATCTGAACATATGTAAACTTTGTGCACCAAATATTTACCATGGTCGCTATATGTACCAAAGATATGAAATATAGCATTAGCTGGACATGGCAAATCAGACTTAGCAAACATTTTCCTTCAAATTATCGAGCTCACAAAAATCATCAAATATAATATAGCCCAATGTATTTAAAAAAGATAGCAATTCACGTTCCTCTATTTCATTAGCAATGTGAATAACATGCATAAAATTAGCAGAATAAGAATAGCATGTTCACTCACTAGTTGTGGCATTGATATAAGTGAAGCATTATCGCATAACTCTTCTCTCATAAGGAACATATTGCAAATCAACTTGTGACAAAGGCAAATCAGATGTAGTTTCCACCAAAGTTTGCTCTAGATTAGCATGGATAGCGGATAAATTCAGTTCATTAACAACACACTCACCTTGAATAGTTTCAGCACCATTAAGATTACCTTCGATGCTCTCTTCAGATAATGTAGATGCATCAGCCTTCTCTTTTTCATTTGTGAGTGATGGGGATGGCATTTCGATCATATTTTTCTCCTCCTTTTGGTGAATGTTCGAAGCTCCCAGTAAAATATTAGTGATAGGTGGCACAAGAATAGCTTGTTGCTCTATTGCGTCTTCCAAAAGTTTTCTCTCAACATGGCAAGCAAGTATAAACAAATGGCTTATGTGATTATACGTTACATTAGCAAGCCCAACCTGAATATTGGAATTAAGTCCTTTCAAAAATCTAGTCATTGTGTTTTGTTTTAAACCACTATAAGTGATGCAAATTTTAAACTCGTGAAAATATTCCCACACAATTTTGTCACCTTGTTTTAGATGTTCAAATTTCTCACGAAAGGTACATTTGTAATAAGAACTCACAAAACGCTTTCTCATCATAGTTTTGCATTCATCCCAAGTTTCAGGTTTGTTACTCAGATAACTCCACCAAAATAATGCAGAAGCGGTAAACTTATTACTAGCAGCCTTAATCATTTGAGCATAAAAAAATCATAGTTATCCAATTCATTGTCTACTGCTAGCTCCCAATCAATATATGCAACAGAATCATACTTCCCATCGTAGAATAGTAACTTAGATTCGACTCGTGCAAAATTATAGCCCGATACCTCATATGCATCACGTGGAGAAGGCGTCATATCTCGTCGAAGGTGTACAAGTCGATGTTCTCGTATTCCTATGCGCAATCCTGCCATGGTTAGTAGAAAACAAGAAACACACAAGAGTATGCACACTCCTATCAACTACTAGGTAGTTGCAGCTCAAATATTACACACTCTTACAAGATCTTACCGATGCAAGCGGAATGGTGACATACACCGACTCAACCAAGCACCCCAATGGAGGTTGGATGTATCGATGCCTTGGCAAACACTTGCTGTACGACTGTAATCAAATCTGTGGAGCTCTGGGTAGGCTTAAATATGTAGCAAAGGAATAGCAAATGCTCGAATCAGATAATGCAAAGTTGAATAACGGTTCAAAGTCAAGTACTGTGCTGGTCCTAGTCTAGAACAAACTAGAGACGCGAGCCTAGACACAAACGATACCACAAGATAACACGACACAAGTCAAGCATCACCATGATATATGAAAGCAAACCCAAAAGATACAATATTTTTTTTGTTTTTTTCCTCTTCTCTTTTCTCTCTTTTTTGGTGCGGCTTTTCGTTCCTTTTTTTATGCACCTTTCTGCCCCTTCTATTTTTTTTCGATTTTTTTTTCACCAGACTTGACCAAGGACCAAAAAGCAAAGTTATAGGGACTCAAATGTAAATATCAAAGATTATAGGGACCTAAATGCAAAATTGCCATCCAAAAATTTTATCTACACAAAAATGGAATCGTGACGACACGATGATTCTGTTTTCGCAAATGGATCTCCATTCCGACAACAAATAAAATTATTTTTCAAATTTGTATGGAAAATCACGGTGTAGATGGAAACCAAGAGGGAGGAAGTCGGATCTATGGTGAATCACGTGAGGGCTGGGGGCTTGCAGCAAATAGACTTGGCTGTAGATGGAAACAAGACTATAGATGGAAACAAACCAACTAATTGATCGTAATCTGCAAAACTTCCTCCAAAATTAGATTTGTTACCTTTTCTTTCTCCTTTCCTCACACTTAACAGATCTTCTTTCTCCTATCACGTGCAACAGAAACAGGAACACGGTAATGGCAGAAAGTAAACTCTAGATGCAAACAACACAACTCTCAAACTAACCAACGAAAAAAATCACAAAACCACAAAAATAGAACCGTGGCAGCGAGTCGATTATATTTTTGTAGTTCCCGATGAAAACAAAGACATGGTGGGTGGCGACAGGAGTGGTACCAGACGTGAACAGAACTCGAAACTCTAGATGTACTAACCCTAAGACCAACCACATGACTCGACAATGCAACGCAAAACTGAAAAGAAAAATGCAAGGCACAAAGATGGCTAGGTAAAGGATGAACTAATCTAATCTAATATTTTTGATGAACTAATCTAATCTACTATTTTTTGGCTATTTTCTTGTTTATGGGAAGATAAAAACTCACCAAGCAACCTGGCTCTGATACCACTTGATGTGCACGGGGTGGCCCGATCTTTCGGTGAGTTGTGATAACTACGATTTAGGAGAAACATTGACAATCCGACTACAACCGTACTAGACGTTGTTGTGTTGCGCCTTAGCGATCGATACACCTCTCCTTGGGCTGTTGATCTTGCCGATGCAAATCAACCTTATTCCTACGAGCAAATCGAAGAAATAAGCAAACACAAGATAAAAGCAATCTGACATTGCAAATAAGAATTGAGTACAAATGATATGTTGGGGTTTAGTAACAAGCAACCCGGCGATCTAACCAATCACGGGATTAACTCGGCAAAGTAGCAAAGCTAAACTTTGATCTAAACAAAACCCGAATAACCCTAAAGGGGTACCTAGCTATTTATAGGGGTGGGAAGACGACCAAAGGTGCCCTAGAGTCGTGCTCTACCAGATTGGGGCGCACTCCACTTGGCCCCCCTTGGGCCGGGGTGCCAAACAAAGTTACAAGCCCAAAGGCCCATGACAGGTGATGCAACACCATGTTTCTTCATTTGGGGATGACTTTGATGGAATTTGACGACGAGGCTGCATCCGTTGGAAAGAGGACTCTGAAACCTTTCCATCAAGTACTCATAAGGGAAAAAGGGAGCTTGTATGAAGATTTGGCGGCCATTTAAATTCAGCGCTGCATTAGGTGGCCGAATCGGATTCCAACACTCGAATGACTTAATCTTGATATCATCTTGTTCATCCATGATGAGAGCAATGGTTGTATCCGTAGTAGGCATGGTCACATCAGAAAACCCCATCTATACATGTTGTTCTAGTGTCTTCAAACTAAATATTTTAAAACTTATTAATTATAATTTTAAAAGCTTGACCTTAACCTTGGCCAAAACAACATGAATTATAAAGCTAGAGAGAGTATTTAATTCGATTAGTATTATTTTTTCTATTGTGTATATGCATGAAAATTATTAGAATTTAACTAGTATATATAGAGAAGTATTTTTATGACAAATCTCATGAGTTTAACTAGCATTATGTATATTTATTAATAAGAAGGCTAACAAGTTTGGTCTTGTGCGGTCTACTCTAAAGCACTCCCAGATTTATAGCCTCATGGTTAGCTTTATATTAAGCATAACCAAAACAGTTTATTAACAATAAAAAATAATTTATGGATTAAATTTTTATATACGTTTTCTTAGCTATCTAAAAGTAAAGGTTAGAAATAAACTTAGATGAAAAAAATCTCAAAATCAACTTTAAAATTAAGTTTTAAAATTTAAAATTTTACATATGTACACGTAACAGCACGACTACAGGGCTTTGTCATTCGTGGCCCCGACAACCCGTAAATTTAAGTACTCCTGCTTAGTTCTCGTGCTCGTTGACCTCAATTTTTTTTAAGAACTTATGATGAATTGGTAACTCCGATGGCTTGAATTCCTTGATCCACCCCTTGAACGCTGAGTGTCAATTTATTTACCAGGCAAGTTCAACATCACCTGAAAATGATAGATTCCCATGCAATTAAGCACGATAGTTCTCACGTGATATGATGGTGATAGGTTGATGCCCTGTTGTTTTGTTTGTCCAAAAACATTTTTATCATTAGGCTCGTTCGCGAGTGATGGTAGGGCCTAATGTTTGCCTGTTTTGTCTATATGCACGCTTTTTTTTACCTGTTAAATGATTTGTGTTTTACTAAAAAATTATATAAAAGTTATCAAAAAATCAGATTAATCTATTTTCAAATTTGTCAAAAAAAAATCAGATTAATCTATTTTTCAACTTTATAATATTTAATATTTAATTAATCATATGCTAATAGTATTTCTCGTTTTACGTGCGTCTTTTATTGTCATTTCTGCCGTCGGGCCGAGCCCATTAGAAATAATTAATTTTGTTTCTCTTCTTCCCCGTAAAAAAATTTTTCTGATCCCTAATTTCATTTATCTGTTCCATCCTAACAATTCAACTCAATATAAAACTATAACACGGTGTATGACCTATATATCTTAGACTGTTTTGCAGATTATAGAACAAATTACTCTCGTAAGTTAAACTTTTTAGCGGATCATGCATGAATATGAGGCAAATTTTTTTAAACGAGGAAATCCACGTGGGGCTGAACCTTTTTTTTTGTTATTTTAACCCTTATTAACTAATTTTTTTAAACAAACCCTCTAATACTATCGTTTGGGGGAAAATACTTTCGGTTGGCCATGCCAAGTCGAGCGGCTGGATAAACAAATGCTACCATACCACAAACAGTGACATAACAATGGCCAGCTAGTTCAAATCTAAAAATAATTTTTGAATATCTTTTAAATTTAGACAAAAATAAACAAATTTGCAAGTTTACTATAGTTATTTGGTGGCTAACAAACCTTTTTAAATAGACATTTTTAATTAACATGCTGACATACTATTTTTTCTAAACAGAACCTTTAACTCATTCCACATCACTAAAGATACAATGATAATACAAGCTGCAACATCGAGAAGATGTGTTTGTTTGCTAAGATCTTGGCCATTGGCATAAGCGGTGTATACCAAATGTTTATTTTTAGCAATAATTTATTTTTCAAAAAATTCAAGAAAAGGGTAAAAAGAACTGCATTGGCTTTTAAGGTCCTGATACTTTGGAACATGATACTTCAAGTAGCTAGGGAACACCTTATTGCCAATGCTTGCTACCTCCTTGTAAGTTCTACTAACTCATACCGGTGCCGGGCATGGCCTACTGAGTAGCCACAAACACACAAATATGTCAGTGGCACCACAATCATAGCCTTGCACTTGCACCTATTCAAGTGCTCCACTTAAGGTAAATGGCACCTGCCATACTGTTTCGGTGCACCAACACATCAGTTCATGTTTAAGCCATTGATCTCTCTTCGATGACATATTTTAATCAGTTTTGCTCCGACGCAAAATTATTATGGCCGCCACATTCGACTCTCCAATTCTTTACCTAGATTCTCTCGTTTTTCGCATGCATGTTTTTCGAACCGCTAGATGATGTTTTTAAAAAAATATAGAATTTTTTTAAAAAATCATATTAATTTATTTTAATTTTTTATATTTAATAACTAATTAACCATATACTAATTAATTATTACGTTTTACTTCTTCCCCTCCTCCGAACGCGGCCTGCGTCATCCTAAAAGTTTAGAGGAAGAAGCACTGCTGACGACGTCCTCTTGTCATATTGTGGTCTCGCCCGCTCCTGTGTGTGCACGGTCGGGGTGCGCGTGGCGTTATGTAGCGGGCGTGGTTTCGGTTGGGGTTGGCGGGCCTGAGGAAGCGCGGGTGGAAAAGGTGCGGAGCGCCGGAGCTGAACAAAACGACTGGCTGTCCGCTCGAGCCAGGGGATGGACGCTTGTCTCCTCCCCTCCCCCCTCTCGCCGTCTCCTAGCGTGGCTAGCTTCCTCCCCTCTCCCCTCTTCCCTTCCCTTCTCTTCTCTTCTCTCTTTTCCCCCACTCCACTCCACTCCCCCTGCCTCGTCGACTCGCGCCGCCCCTGATCTGATTGATTGATGCGGGGGCGCCCGTGATGGCGGCGGGAGCGGGAGCGGCCGGCGGCGGGGAGGGCGGCGGTAGCGGAACCTCTCCGGCTTCGGCCGCGGTGATCGGGCCCCACCACCTCGGGGTGGCCGCCGCGGAAGGTGAGGGGTTGATGTTTGAGGGGGGGTTTATATTCTGCTCCGCTGCTGGGGTGACTGGTACGGGGGGGATGGCAGCTGCAATGTCGCGCGGTGGGTTTTGTTGCGGCACGCATGCGTGCGTGCGGGCACGGGGTCGGTTCGCGCGGCGGCTGGCGAGGGTTACGTGGGTGGGGTGGGGTGGGCTGGGGGGAGGGGGCACGGTTCTATGGGACGCCGGGAGCGGTGTGGGCGATCGTTGTGGGGGATTGTTGTCTTGAGAACATTTCTCGGGGGTGTGGAATTGTGGTTGAAGGCCGCGTTAGGGTTTCGGTGCGCGCAGCGGTGTGGCATTGCGGCGGCCTTTCTAACCGGAGGGGCTGTGCTCAGGCAGGTTCGATCGGGACGCGTTTGAGCCGAGCGTGATTTCATATCGCTGGTTCATGATAGGGTTCCAGCTGCTCTTGCAGTTTTCTCCTGTATCTGTGGCTTCAATGCTGGTATGTTTACACAGCCACGCTAGGTTGGGGTCCTTGGGGATTGCAGATTTTTTATTTTATCTTTGCGTGGTCTTCTTATGCTTGTATATTGGGTTAAAAATGATGCTTGAACCTTGGGGAAGATT
Source organism: Oryza brachyantha (assembly GCF_000231095.2). Taxonomy (NCBI): domain Eukaryota; kingdom Viridiplantae; phylum Streptophyta; class Magnoliopsida; order Poales; family Poaceae; genus Oryza; species Oryza brachyantha. Next base: position 8,002,770 of record NC_023174.2, read on the forward strand.
GTGTCCGGTGTTAGAGGTCAGTGGTTTTCTATCAGAGAGGATGGGCGGAGGTAATGCGTTATTGTTGGAGGTGGTCCACATTTGAGAATCAGGAGACGAACACATAGCTACTTGACTTTTGGCATAAAGGTGACAACTTTGGTGGCATTGCTTTCTCCCCCACTTGAGCTCACATTATAACATGGCCTTTTTCTGCTGGCTCATCAGGTCTTAGTGGTAAATTACCTCAGTTTCAAGCATTGGGTGGAACGGGCAGATGCCTTCTTTTAATCATGATTAGTATCTGCACATTTGTCGATGACCTGCCTTATCTTCTCGTAGTAACCAAGTTTCCATTTTAGTAGAAAGAATGGCTACCTGGACTAATATTGCCTGTTCTTATTTGAATGTGGTACCACATGTTTTTCTAGGAGAATAAGAGCTAGTATTTTTTTAATCATAAATTCTCACTGCAACTCTAGGTTGACTACTGGAAGGGGTTTCCATATAAAAGATTAAATTATGTGAACTTTGTATTTTACTTGCAAGTGGATATGACAGTTCCATACCAAGATTTTTCATTTAATATTCATGCAAAGTTGATTTGTTTGTTTCTAGTCTAGTACATGGTCTTGTTATTTTAGTATATGAATTCAAACTTGAACTAATGGATCACCAAATGTTACCAATAACATTTTAACTGTTTGGAGAATAATTTGTCTCTCTAGTATACTGGTTATGTGAAGTGATTCTTAGCAATGTTTCTCAATGATATTGCAGAAGCAATGTGGCAAATGACTTTAGGAGGAGGAGGAGAGTCTATGGAGTCTGTTCCATACCCTGAGCGTATAGGAGAGCCAGACTGCAGTTATTATATGAGGACTGGACTTTGTAGGTTTGGGATGACCTGCAAATTCAATCACCCCCCAAATAGAAAGCTGGTAACATGACCTGTGCATTGTTTATTATTTGTTTTCATCACATATCCTATATTCCGGCTTTGAAACAATTTTACTTGTTGTGCGATCATTGCATTCCATGTAATTCCTTGGTCCTTTTCCCATTGCACAAATATTTGTCTGACACTTTGACGTCACATTTAATGCTTCTGGGGCAGGCTTTCACAGGAATTTTTTAAGTGATGTTGTACATAGTATTTTCCGTAAGTGTTAGGTGTTCTATTAACTCATCGCTTTATTTTTCTACCATATATGGAAGAAAGTGTATGGATGACATCAATTCAGGTTGTAAAGTTGAGATGAATGATTCTAAAATTTATGTTATTAGATATATGAAAAAGGTTTTAAGAATGACATTTGTTTCTCCTAATTCCTGAACCAGTGGCAAAGCCTTTATACCGTGGGACTTGGGGGACAGAAGCACTCAAAATAGCTAACTGGAGTGGACTAAAGTAGTCAAGACAAGCCATACATGCATAGTATCTCAGTACTAATACATGATTTGATCAATCAGACATCTGATGGACCTAGTGTGACTATTTTGAATATGAAGCACCTGTTAAGAGTTTTACTCCTTCATAATTTGCATATAACAGAGAATAGGTTGTAATGCTATGAAATAGTTCATTCAACAGAATTTTGTTTTCTCAATTTATATTTATGTTTTAGATACATGATATTTCTCCAGATTAATTTCATTTTAGTAATGACTGGGACTTGGTCCTGGAAATTTCGCTGATATTTCATGCTGTATATATATATCTTGAATTGACTTAATTTGTCTTTCCCTTTACTTTTCTTTCTAAATTCTTATCTGCTGAATTTTTCTGGGATTAAGAATTCTGAAAAATCTGTATCATTGTCCATAATGATGTTAACCTGAAGATTGAAAATACAATGTTGTCTGGATATATGTCAAAAGTTCAAAGCAACTCCAAAATTAAATTGAGCACTCATACGAAGAAATTGGATTCTTTAGTCACTCATTAACTATGTCAACTGATTATAGTTATTTGTACAATCATTTAGCTAACTTACTGACTACTCATTTGTACATTATAGTGAAGATGGTATAGTTCTAACTTTCTTTGATGCATTCAAACTGCCATATGTTCTTCTCTGTACTATTGTATACTACCTCTGTCACAATAATATAAGGGATTTTGGCTATACAAATGCATAGCCAAAGATCTCTTAATTCCCTGTATGCCCCTATAAGTTCTCCCAACCCCTTCTACGCCCCTGAGATTTGCTTGATCTCTTATGTACCCCCGAGTTTTTATTTATGTCCCTTACATGCCCATTCCGTTAGTTGACCATTAGTTTGACCGTTAATTATTGTAGAAATATCTTCAGTGTCCTTGGTATATTGCTAAAAGGTAGAAATGTTTGATTTGTAAATTATTTGGGTTGTGAATAATAATAAGAGGTAAATTACTAAATATTTTTAAAAATAAAACATAATTTCATTAACAATTAAAAAATATTTATTGTAAACAAATCAAGCTCCCCATCAAATTTCAAAATTACTTTTCAACGAATATGCACTGAAAAAAGATTCATTGTAAAAAACAAAGGGGATGGAATTATTTCATCAGAAACTATAAAAACATACTTAAAATTAATGTGTGGATTTAATCATATTATTAAAAAAATTATTTATTAAGTTTGGCATTAACTGATTATATCCTTTTATTTTAGTATAAGTTATTTTTTGCACATAAAAAATTATCGAGTAGGTAGCAAATATGTAAAAGAAGGGTAATATAGTCATTTGAAAAATATTTAACGGTCAACTAATGGTCAACTAACGAAAATGGTATAGAGGGAATCAAAATAAAAACCAAGGGGTATACAAGGGATGGAGTAAAATTCAGGTGTATAAAGGGGATTGAGCAAATTTTTAGGGGCATGTAAGGAATTTTTCCTATATTATAGGACAGGGTAGAAGTATATATAGCGCACTACGAAGTGATATTCCCTACCATTTTCCTTCTGGAGAGAATAGATGATGTATTATCATAATCATTGTTTTCTTAGAAATATAAATTATAATGGAATTGTTGCAGAAAGTGTATAAAACGCCACATATCCTATGTCCACAATTGTTTTGGGTTATTTTGAGATAATATGTTTGCACTTTTTTGCAAACATGGATGTGATAACACCTGGGAAAATGATATGTGAAATTGGTCTACTTTTTGTTTGAATGAAAAAGAGCATATGCTTTTATTTTGTTTCTGCTTGATGATATGATTTTTTTGTTGAATTATCAGGCAGTTGCTGCTGCAAGGATGAACGGAGAGTATCCTTATAGAGTTGGTCAACCTGAGTGTCAAGTGGGTACTCATGTTTTGTTGGCTTCATAAATCATTTGTCTTAATTTGATCTTTTAATTTACCATGCGATATATGATTAACGGTTAACAGTTACTGGGTTTCAGTATCCATGGCTGCAAGTCTGCAATTTTATATCATTTGCTATACTCTGGTTGAGAATTGAGATGTTTTATCTACGTTAGGTTAGACTTAAGTTCCCCTGTTTAGAATTTTGGTAATCTATCAGTAAAGATTATGGACATGAGCCATTTCAGCACAGTTGCCACCAATTTTTTCTGTGGCAGGTTGGCAAAAACATTTGTTTGCATTATTATTGAATTAATAGGAATTAGTTTTAAAGAGAAATAACTTTAGGAATCTAAGTTCTCCCAACGTCAAATAAATTTGAACGGAGGGAGTAATAGTTTACATGCTCTTCAAAGAGGACATGATTATTTCTATTTTCTTTCAAAATTTTCATCATGTCCATGTCAGCACTTAAAGATATGCTCCCTCTGTCCCAGAATATAGAGACTTTTAGAGCTGTGCATGGGTATTACGAAAGTTGGTGAAGGTAAATAGGGAAGGTTGTGATTGGTTGAGAAGGAAAGCATCTGAAAAACTTTACTGGTGAAAATTTGTCATCTTTTTATATTACTTTGTCTGCTATACTATTGTGTACTAAATTGGCTTTTATGCTTACTCGTCAAATATGAACATTATGCTTAGAATTATCATATTCTCCATTGTTTCAGTACTACTTGAAAACTGGAACATGCAAGTTTGGAGCAACATGCAAGTTTCATCACCCCAGAGAGAAGGCTGCACTTGCAACCCGTGTACAGTTAAATGTTCTAGGCTACCCGATGCGTCCGGTTTGTTCCATAATTCTATAAATAAGTTGTCACCTGATTGCTATTTAACCGTAATATTTCTCTACCTCTTAGCTTGCCTGCATGATTAGCTTTCATTTACTTGCAGTTTATTAATGCAGAATGAGAAGGAATGCGCTTACTACCTAAGAACAGGGCAGTGTAAATTTGCAAGCACATGTAAGTTTCATCATCCACAGCCCTCTAATACAATGGTATCTATGCGGGGCTCTATGTATTCCCCTGGACAGTCTGCAACATCTCCTGGTCAACATACTTATCCTGGGACCGTAACAAACTGGACCTTGTCAAGATCTGCATCATTTATTGCAAGCCCCAGGTGGCCCGGTCATTCAGGCTATGCACAAGTAATCGTTCCTCAGGGCCTTGTTCAAGTTCCAGGGTGGAATCCTTATGCTGTATGTTCTTTACCCTTTCTTCCACTTAATTTATGCAGTTATTCTCTATTCCTCAGCGTGCTGTATTATTCTGAATAGCAGCATGGAAATTGACTGTTTTACTTTTACTTTGTTTATCCATCGTCCATAATCATAATAACCTTATTCAATAGTTGGCCCATTTTTTAATTTGGAACAATTAACTTCTATATTTATTCTACATGGAATTATTTTTTTAGGTTTGCTTCTGTATGTTTTCCATCTATTTACTGCTGATAAAACCTCCAATATGTTTGTTATACGTTGTACTCTGTCCTCATCCCACTCTACCTGAAACATAAACTATTTGAACCATGAATTTGTTACTCAGTGGTATGTCCTACAAACTTTTTGATTGTTAGTTGTTGAGTAATTAAATATGGAATCTTCATGGCTTGAGGTGTAAACTATGTCTGAGAATTCTTCATTTCTTGGTTTATTGTCATGACACCTTTCTGTTGTTGCAAATAATATATGTTTTAACAAGTATAACCTAGATTTGGATCTCCGCTTCTTAAAATTAGTAGCGATGATATTGAGATGTGAAGTTTCTAAAAAGATGATGTGAGATCTCAAGTGTAACATGATTACCAGAACGTTTTTGTCATCATAAAGGAAACTGGTTACAATTTAACCTCATCTTCCTCACCATCAATTGCATGTATTCACATCTCTTTTGTTGGATAAACATTTGTTGCTTTTTTTCCAGTGTTAGGAGATGTTCAATCTTGCCTTTCAGATCACTTTTACATGAATGAAGGTGTACCGATATGGAGTTATAGGTGGTACAAAATTTAGATATTCCTTTCAACTAGTTATGAATTAAATGGTTGCAAGTTTGGAAAAATATTGTTTTGGGTTCCACCTCACAGGAAGAGCTGTTCACAAATTAATGTGAGCGCACCTACTCTTTATGACTGTGACAATATTTTTCTGTATGATCTCTTAGGCACAAATGGGTTCTTCATCTCCAGATGACCAGCAGCGAACACCTGTAACCACTCAATACTACGGTTCACGTCAGAGTGAAACAGCTGGTATGGGAGATCATGGAATGTTTCAGTCATACCAAGGAAGCTCTGTTCCAATTGGAGTTTACACGGTTCAAGGGGAAAACATATTTCCTGAGAGACCTGATCAACCAGAGTGTCAATTCTACATGAAAACTGGAGACTGTAAATTTGGTGCTGTTTGCAAGTTTCATCACCCTAAGGAGCGGCTGGTACCTGCTCCAAACTGTGCATTGAATTCACTTGGTCTTCCATTACGTCCGGTAAGAGTATTTTTCTATGTCAAAATTTCTTGCAGAATATTATAACCATTCCACTTGTAGTGGCTATCATGCATGTTCCTGCTGTTATACCGTCTTGTTTCATGTCTGTTTAGGGTACTAACCTGGGTAGGTGAAAAGCATTTGGGAAAGCTATATATGAAACAGTTAAACCTGAAGATTGCTTGTATTCATATAGCATAAAGTGAATTGAAAGTACTATTACTGGAGTAAAATGGAAACACAGGTTGTCCTTTCTTATAATCTCCACAGTAGCGGCAACATGTCTGTATGAGATTTTCTAATCTATTTACTGGCATTAGTGGTGAACTGATGATGTAGGAGAGACATAAACCTAGCCAGAAGTGTCTTGCAGTAATAAGCAAGTTCCCATACTAGTGGTTTAGGTGTTTACTTTCTCTGTAATATTCAGGATCAAGTCAGTTATTTCTCCAACTTCAATTTGCCAGAGTTAACTGCCGTTGCAACTTCTGTTGATTGATTGAAAGCTGGAGTTTGAGTTGAAAATTGGATATGTATACCAAGTAACTTCATAGTGTAGTACTATTATCACATACTTTCTGTGACCGTATTTCCCTTCTAGTGAGTAGTGACCATACAGGTTAATTGAAAGTGCCCTTTAATACTGGGTTTATAAACCCACTTTGCAAATTCCATTACTTTGGCAGTATTTCATCTGTTTTTTTTGTCATCGATGTCTATTAGTACTATCACACAAACTATAATATTCAAGTTATCTGTTATTTGATACTATTTGTCATTTGGAGGATCTTACTCTTAACATCTCTCTTCCCTGCTAACAGGGAGAACCTGTCTGCACCTTTTATTCTCGCTACGGCATCTGCAAGTTTGGTCCTAATTGCAAATTTGATCATCCAATGGGAACCCTTATGTATGGGAGTGCAACATCACCAACAGGTGATGTGTCATCTTTGCACTATCAGCTGTCACCCTCACCAGGACATTCAGGAATATTGCTTGATGGAGGATCTGGAAGGTCTCATCGGGTTCCTCAATCTGATTCCCAGCAAATACCCTCTGGCGATGGAAATACTGAGAGAGAGGCATCATAAGCCCTCCTCGGCCTTTCCTCATGTTACCTACCATTCTTGACTCTTCAGTAATTATCTCCAACAAATTCAAAGAGCTGAAGCTGTACAGGCCCTTGTCCATCCTTTTGCTGCTTCTCTGAACCACCACACACCGGTGCTTCATCATGTATCACACTCAGGCAGGAAAAAGTTCTTGCTTGCCCCCCAATTCCTGCATGCCCCGTGAAAATAAATGGGGCAACCATTCTTATTTATCCCGACCATATATACACACACAAGATACACTCACTTCCTGACACTGTTCGGTGAATGATGTGCCTCAATCCCTTTGTTGTAGTTATACAGGTGGTCTGCAGTGGACAAAGCTTACCAAACTGACTGTATTGGGGATGCAACACCTCTTCTATTTCCTTGTGCTCTTCCTCCTTTCTAGGCATTGAGGAGTAAGCACAGGACTTGCTGCTTGTTCAAGTGTGCATGCTGAAAACAACGGAAATAATGCGCTGGCTTCATTGTAATAATTGTAATTTATGTTCTACGGACTGAATTATTTGTTCAATAAAAGAATCGTCCATGGCTGCGCGATCTGGTCATTGCTCTCACACTGAATGTATTGGAGTTTACATTGCGATTCTGGCGAGATCTTGTAGTACTCGACATAAGCTTGATTTTATTTTTGGGGTCACTTGCATCCCCAAGGTGGTCTGAATAATAGGCTTCTATAAGTCCTTTTTGTGGAGTTCAGAAAACAGAACTGTTCGAATTCTCATCCTTATGTAAAGTTGCTCTGGTTTCGGACTAATTTTAGAGCCCTTTGAATCAAAGGAATAAAAAAAATAGAGGAATAGAAAAACCATAAAGATTCTGACAGGAACATAAGATTCTGACAGGAATGTAAGTATATAAGATTTTTGACAGGAATGTAAAGATTTTGACATGAATACAAGTATAAAACAGAGGATTGCAAAATATAGGAAAATGTAGGAATGACTGTTTGATTGGACTATAGGAAACATAGGAATTTAAGGAGAGATAAAGACTTGGGATTTTTTCTATAAGGTTCTACCTCTTGTTAAATTTTCTCTAAAACTTGTATGGCAATAGACATTCCATAGAAATTTCATAGGGTTCATTCTTTTGATTCAAAGGGCTTTATAGAAAAATTCCTATAGGATAAAATCCTCTATATTTCCTATGAATTTTCTTTGATTTTTTTTAAAACTTGTATGGCAATAGACATTCTATAGAAATTTTATAGGGTTCATTCTTTTGATTCAAAGGGCTTTGTAGAAAAATTTCTATAGGAATGAAATCCTCTATAATTCCTATGAATTTCCTTTGAATCAAAGGGGCCCTTAGTCCCTTGTAATGTTAAAACTTATATTGATATATTGATAAATTCCTGTGAAAATTCGGTTATGATTAGAAGTGAACGAGGGATGCTCATTTTTCAGTTCAGTCTCGAATTGGGATGAGCATATTCTACTCCCTCCGTTCCCAGGATCGAACTGAGGCGGGAGGGCAGCCCACCGGGCGTGCCTGTCAGGGTTTCCTTCCGTGCAAGCCGTCCGCGCCGCAGGACACCAGATACGCGGTTACCGCGGATGCCACCGAAACCACGATATTAAATCTAAAAAATTTGAATTTAAATCCGTGGGGTAACCGCGCGGTTTTGGCCCAAAACCGTGCGGTAGCCGCGGCCTGTACAATTCGAGACATGTAGAATGCAAAATAATTTTAAAAAATCTAAAAAAGAAAAATATGTAACAAATGAATTTGTATACTAAGTTAAGTACTAGTATGTTACAAATATAACCAAATCTTATGAAGCACTCCCGAGGTAAAAATTATAAAAGAAATTAAAAAAACTATCAAATTGTAACAAAAATAGAAAATTAGTGGTTATCTATAATTTTAACAGTTTGGATATGTTTTTGGAAAATCATGGTCATAAGTTCTCCATGTTGCTACACAAGATCAGAGATTCTATCTATCATAATGCATATATATTTATTTAACTAACAAATAAATCACGTATTTTGTACCAAGAATCATGTGTATTTATCTTGCATACATATCAAGTTACAAATGTTGCCTAATTTTTCTTTTGAGGGGAATCAAGAATATATTAAGTAGGATCAATATCCTCCATCACTAGTTGTAATATGAGGTTACAAGAGTTCTCTCCAAAACATAGAAATATCGTAAGTTCTAGCATAATTGACGAGCTCATGGCTCACTCTATTCTGAGAGCGATTGATCTTTCGAAGTACTATTTTCATGTCTCCATCCAGGATGCATCTGGCTTCCTGAATTACAAACGCTAGTTCCGACCTATCAATCTACCTAGAGGTCATCAAGCTAACCACCATAGCACAATCAGATTCCACCACCAAGGGAAGCAAGGTACATTGGAGGGCCTTGGTAATTCCTTCCTTGAAAGCAAGAATTTCAAACTCAAGAGCACTACTACACTGATGAATAGACTGTCAGGTTGTGAAGATCGGCATGCTAGAAGGATCACAAAGGATCATTCCTATTCTTACCTGCTTATCTCATTCTGCGAATGAACCGTCAATATTAAGTTTCATCCATCCTTGATTTGGCTTAATCCATTTAGGTCCTGACTGGACCAAGCTTGCTATCCTTAGCTTACTCCTTTTTGCATTTCTCTGTGTATTTCTCTGGGTAGTAGTTTATAATTTGCTTTCCATCTTGCACAGAAACATTGGGAAATTGCTTGATTAGAAGCAAGCTATCAACATATACCGATAAAAATCTGCAAGAAGATACAATTGGACATGCCTCCTTGCCATGTTTTAGTTCATTTCGGATGAACCATATTCGCCAAAGGAGCATCAGGGTCAAGGTAAATTGAGTTTCAGAAAGTTCATGTAGATAAACTAACAACCATTCTAGGCCTACATTTCGCGACCTAGTTCTTAGTAAAGCTCTCCGCTCCTTCTCCATTGCTCCCCACAGACTATGCCCATGATCACACTTACACAGGGCATGGAAATCATCTTCATCCTCAATGCCGCACGAGGAACAACGTCTAGTCTGTAGAAGGCCTCGACGTTGTTTATTTACATTTGTAGGCAAGCTATCAGTGACAATTTTCCATGCAAAAGTCCATACTTTCTGAGGTACATGACACTTCCATACTGCATCCCACACCTTCCATTGACCATCACTGGATATCGACGATGAAGCACCTCCCAACTCCAGCTCACGGAGATTAACAGCTGAAGCATCTAGGCCCCCGTTGTTAATTTTGGTAATTAATGACAAACGCTAATTGTGAACTAACCATTACACTTGAGATATGTGTTTTAGGTTAGGTTCACTCATGTGTGCTCATGGATGATCATTGATGGATCTATATTTATGGCGCAAAGCAAAATGGAAGAAGTCGGTAAAACTGGCGCTTAAGTTTTTAAATTGATCGAGGTGATGGGGCGATCAAGTTTTACTAGTTTAATTTTAGTTTTGCTATACTATTAAGAGGGGTAATGACCTAGCAAAGAGTTGATCTTAATTGCCACATTAGGTCATTTGCGTGAACACTTGAAACATATTTTTATTCTTGCAACTTGCATTGGAGTCGGCCAGACCTAGGTCGGTCAAACCGTGGGATGTAGGGCGGTATGACCGTCGGCCAGAGGCCGGTCTGACCGGCCACCTTGTGGCGGTCTAACCGGCTAGTTTGGCCGGTCTAACCGTGGTTATATGGGTGGTCTGACTGGCCCACTAGAGGCCGAATTTTGGCCCCTCGGGTTGCCGATACAGAGCCAACGGAGCCACAGTCGGTCAGACTGAGCTGATGGCGGTCTGATGTCACGCCTAGAAATTTACACCAAATTTCTGAACAATAGCATGTATTAACTCTCGGTCTAGGAATCAGCCCGAGTACGCACTATGACAAATTAATACACAGTTACACGACTTAAAATCAAATAAAAACAATTATATATCGAAATGAAGCGGAAAAAGAAAACAAACTAAACCATCTAACCTTCAGCTTCAGTTGGCGATGACGGCTCTACACCACAGGCATTCTCGACAGCGGACTGAACCTCACTTCAACCTTGGGAACAACCTTCTAACTGAAACTCTAGCGCTTGCTCTGACACTTGCTTTGGTGGGGAAAAATTAAGCAAGTCTGAGTACAAACCACCATACTCAACAAATAACATCCAAGAGAGGGGGAATAATGAATGCAATAGAGTATCAAGGAATAGGCTAAGGTTAAATTGCACAAAGCTGCAGTAATTAGCAAAACAGTAAATAAAATAGACTGAAATAAAAAGTAAAGTAAAGATTTAAAATAACCATCCACTGTTCAACGTTACACCACGTTGCAACAGGCCCAGGCCGCTGTCGAACGTTACACCACGTAGCGACAGAGTCAACCCTCTGCCTAACGTTACACCACGTTGCGACAGACCCAAACCACTGCCAACGTTACACCACGTTGACAGGGTCAAACCAGTTCCAAGATTAATTAGGTTATTAATGGTTCAACTAATCCCAGCGAATCTGTCAGTTGACCCAATAACCACGGGCATGGCTATTCGAATAGTTTTACTCTAATCAGAGGTGTACAATTTTGTCCACAAGACATAGCTCCCAAGCATGTTACCATGTCCCAACGTATCACCACGATACCTTAGTACGGAAACCATGATAAGACCTTTCACCTAAACATCCCTAGACAATCGCACACACTTCAGGTTTCGCCCCCTGCTTTACACCAAGTCGGGCAGCCCCCTCTTGTGCCTAGGTGAATCCGGAAGCAGCATAGGACCATCGTTACACCACGATTCCATCCATACTTCATCACGCTCACCCTTGCCTAGGTACGTCAAATAGGGACAAGCTAGACTACGAGTCTCACCGTTACCCACTTTGGCTTGTGGTTAGTACGTGTAAGACTTTCAGGGTTTCCTGAGAACCTGTCCTTAATTGTCATGGGCACGACTCTCAAAACCATACACCCACAGCCCACTATAAGCAATATTTTAGTTATATTAATCTGCATCGGGGAATTAATCATGGTCACAACCATTAAAGGTCTATCAAAGTCTAATCAATAATTAAATAATAATTGGTGAGCTAGTTGAACTAAGCATGGCTAAGCATTGCCTAAGCCTATCACTAGTCAAATTAACCCTGGATATCAATAATAATAAATGGGAAATCAACGGGTATAAAGGTAATAACCCAATAGATAAATAAAATAAATCGATTAAAACAATGCATGTTTGAATGTAAAGCGGAGGAATTTTATAATCCGGGTGCCACTTGCCTTGCTCAAACCCACGAGGAACTTCGGTGACGACTTAGAACGAACGGCGCTGCAACAGGGTCAAGACCTATGACAAACAAGCAAAACAAGCAAAAACAGACTATGAAACTACTGAAACAGATAAAGAAACTATTTTTAATGGATTCTTGGCATTTTTCTAGATTTAATGGAACTTGAATGGATTAAATTCGGAGACTAGATGAATTAGTTATGAATTTTAGAAGATTATCTGTGTTTTTAAACTAAACAGAAAACCTTAATGGATTTAATGCGCAATTAATTGGAGGATGACGTCAGCGAGGAGAGAGGAAAGCTGACATCCGGGACCCACTGGTCAGTGGAACGGCAAAGGGGTCAGAGTATGACGCGTGGGGCCCATGGGTCATATGCTCAAATAGAGAGAGGAGGGTGAGAGGCTGACAACCTGGCCCCATGGGTCTGATGGGACGGGCCCACAAGGCAGTGAGAGAGGGATAGAGTTTTAGCGGGGCCCACAAGGAAGAGGGGAGAGTGACGGGCGGGACCCGTTACCCAGAGAGAGCGAGTAGAGAGGAGGAGGGCGGCTGGGTTGGCTGAACAGAGGAAGAGAGGACGCCGATGGCGCTGTGGCGGCGGACAGCGGTGAAGGCCGACCAACGGTGGGGACGGAGACCGGCGGCGAGCGGCGTGCGGCCGAAGGCCAGCGGCGCAAGATAGCGCACAACCGAGAGAGCTAGCGAGTGAGCGGGGAGCGGGGGCAAGGGGGAATCGACGACGGCCGTGACGGATCAGCGGCGCACGACGATCCGACGACAGGCGGTGGCGACCGACGAGCGGCGGTGCTAGGCAAAGCACAGCGAAGGCCGGCGGTGGGAACGAAGACGGCCGGGGCGGCGGAGACCGAACGCGGCGCACGCCGGCGATGGCCGGGTGGCATGCGCACGGAGGACGAGGAGGGGGATGCAGCGGGGCGGTGATGCGGGAAGGCAAGGGTGGCAAAACAATGGCGTGACGGCGACGACGTCGGGTGGTGACCCGACGGCGGCGGCACACAGCCCCTGGCACCTGCCGACGGCACGGGGAGCCCGGCGGTGGCGGCAAAGAGGAAAGAGAGGGGGACAGGGGAGAGGAGTGCTCATCGGCGGCGGCAAAGGCGGGGACGGTTGGCGATGGCACACGCGGTGACAGCCGGCGGTGAGCGAGAGCGGCGGCGGCATGCGAGATCGATCGGCGGCGTCGAAACTTGGGCATGGCGGTGGCAGCACGACGGAGTGGGACTCGGCCGGCACGACGAGGTGGCAATGCCGGCCGACGGCGGCGGCATTCGGCGGAGGGTGGTGAACAACGGCCGACGATGATGACCGGCGGCGAGGAGGTGAAGTGACGAGGGCGGTGCTCGGCCGCGACGAGCGGTGGAGGAGCTCGGCAGCGGCGCGAGGTGATCACGAGAGAGGAGCGAAGGGGAGTGACGGCGCCGGGTGGAGGGGATTTATGGATGAGGGTGTGACGGTGGCGCCCGAAGGTCGGGGAGTTTGTTGGCACGGCACGCGGATTGCGGCCAGTGGTTGAGGGCGGTGGTTAGTGGCAGCGCGGCCGGGGCGCGGCGTGCAGGCGGGCGAGCGTGAGTGCAGCGGCGCTAGTGCGATGCGGCGACCAAGCACGGGCGCGAGGCGCAGCCATGGTGCGGGGCGAGGCGACGAGGGCGCGGCACGGCAGCGAGCTGCGCGACTCAGTGCGAGCGTAGCTGGCGCAAGCGAGGCAGCGGCCGAGGGCGAGGCGGCGACGCGATCCAGCAACGACACTGACGTCTGCAGCGCGCGACGTGAGGCAAGGTGAGGCGATGGCAAGGCGCAGAGGTGCTGGCGTGGAGGAGGCAAGAGGCAGCTGCGCACCACTGTGGCGGCGGCGGCGAAGCGTGGCCGGTGCAGGCAGCGAGGCACGTCGGCGCGCGGGCAAGGCACACAGGTGGGAGGTGTGAGGCGAGGGCGCGACCATCAGTGTGGGCGCGGCAGCCAGGGACACGGCGCGGCGCGGCGGCAGCGGCGGAGGACGGCCGATGGCGCGGCGCGGCGCACGGCGGCAGCGGGGCGTGGCTCCGGCGCGAGCGGCTGGAGGAAGGGGACGAACCCAATTGGTGCCCCCGACCTATCGGCAGCCGAAAGAGAGAGGAGAGGCTGAGCGATGGGCCCCACCTATCGGCGCGATGAGCGGGCCGTGGCCTGGGCCAGTGCTTGTGCGCGTGAGAGAGGGCGACGGGGAGAGTTGGGCCGGCTTGCTGGATCATGGGGAGGAGGCGGAGGAGAGCGGAGCGGGCCGTGATTGATTGGTTGGCCCAGCGGAAGGGAAGGAGAGAAGAGGCGATCAGGACTTCGAGTGCGGGTTAGGACACGGCTCGGGAAAATTGCGAACAGAACATGTACTCGCAAAATAGAACTAAAACGTGCACGAATCAGAGATTCACACGACCAATCAAATCCAAAATGCGAAACCGTGAATTGTTAGCGGAACAACGACAGGGTTGAACGACTCGTTAAATCTCGATTTAACGACTCGCTAAACTGGAAACTATATGACTTTAACGTAAAATCAATCTACACATGCGAAATTGAAGTTCGCACTGTAGATCAATCTCACGCTAGCTAATTAGATTAGAAAATCTAAGCAATTACACGGTAGATCAAAAATAGATTGATTCGCATGAGTAAAACGTACGCGAACCTGAGATTTAGTGAAGAGATCAGCGACAGATCACGGCTGTTCCTTGCTGTTCAGCTAGAAAACCTAAACAATTAAACGGTAGATTAATTTAGATTGATTCGCAAGAATAAAATATATGCAAACCTGAAGATCAGCAACGGGTTAGATCGGCTTTGGCTACGAACAAGGAGCAGCAGGGCTACTAGCGGCTTGATGTCATGCCGAACAGGGGCGGCACAATAGTAGCGGTGGCGCAGGAGGCAGCTGGAGGTGCACGCGAGAGGGAGACGGGGAAAAGAGACAAGGCTGTAGGGGGGTATTTATAGGGGGTAGCTAGAGATAATTCTAGTTATCCATCTCCTATTAAAAAGGAATAGATAAAATTTCAAAGTAATAAGAAATAGAGTCTAATAGATTAGGAATTGATTTTACAGTTCGGGGCGCAGACAGGGAGAGGTGGGAGATGTGCGACCAGGGGGAGGTGGGACAGATCGCACAGAAGGGGGGAGAGGGAGTTGGATGCGTGCACCAGGAGGGAAGAGGGCGCAGGGGGAGGGAATGCGATGGAGAGGGCAGGGGAGAAGGAGTTTGGCTCCGTAACGGCTTGGAGAGGAAGTGGAGATCGCACAAGGGGGGAGAGGGAGAAGGTTGTTCGGCCAGGGAGGGAAAAACAAGAAAAGAGAAAAAGAAAAGGGAAAAAGGGAGAAAGAAAGGAGGGAAAAAGAAAAGAAAAAGGAAGGAGGAAAAAAAAAGAATTTGCCTTCAATTTTGCCGATTTTTATTAAGTTTGATTTAAGCAAATTTTATTGATTGCAATTCAAGTTTAAATCCTGTTAATAATTTAAAATGCTTGAGACATTTTAGAACATTCCGAAAAGCTTCGAATTAAATTAAATTAAATTACACCGGGTTTTCTCCTGAACTTTAATTAACAAATTATTTTTAATGCATTATTTAATTAATTCTTAGCTAGGGTAAAACTCCAAACGTGACATCTGACCAAGCTGAGGTCGTTCTGATCGGCCACTCAACTACGGTCTGACCGGCCGGGCCCATGACATCATCTGTCAGAGCTCCAACGGCTAGAAAACTAGTCATTGCACAGTAGCACGGTCTGACCGGTCACATACCTCCGGTCAGACCAGCAGTACATAGAATTGGAGCATTTCGACCCCAATGGCTAGAATTTGTTGGTGGGGGTATAAATACCACCCCACCAGCAGCAAGGGAGCTCTCTTAGCTGCCATTTCAATTGCTCAGACTCCTTGCATCTCTCTCACACTCATTTGAGCTTAGGGTTCATCCATTTAGTGTGTTAGAGGGAGTTCTAGCCAAGAGTCAAGTGCATTGCTTCATTATAGAGATAGTGTGGTACTTGATCATCTCCACGTCGGGTCATCGCTTGTTACTCTTGGAGGTTGCCGCCTCCTAGACGGCTTGTGGAGGAGTTGCCCGGTGTTCTCTCCAAGAAGTTGTGGAAGAGGCCTGGCGCCGGCTTGTGAGTGGCTCGGTGTTCGCCATCTCTAGAGTGGAGAAAGAACAACCCTAGTGATCGAGGCTTGGGTAGTCCTCTCCTTGGGCCAGCTTCTGCTTTGCCCACCCCTTGATGAAGGGGACGTGCGGTGGCTTTGTGGTTGAGCGGTGGAGTTGAGCTCGCCTCAACGGGGAGTAGGAAACCGGCGAGTTTCCGGACCTCGGTGAAAAATTGCTTGTCTCATTGTCTCTCTTACTTGCCTCATTTACATTTCTGCAATTTACATTCGTAGAGATTTACTTGTGATCATTTCACCCTAGGATTGCAAAACTAGACTTAGGAAGAGTGATTTACTTTCCTAGTGATATAATTGAGCCACTATCACTCTAGAATTGCAAAACATAACCTAGTCACTTGTTTAGTCTTGCTCCCCACCAAGCCTAGTAACTTAGGTTAGTTTTGATTAGAGGTGATTTAATTTTAATCGCCTATTCACCCCACTCTAGTCGACATCTTGATCCTACAACAGCAAGCCTATATGCTCTTCGAACTGTAAACCGCCCGCTCTCCTCTGGTTGCCAAGCCAAACAATCATCATCTATTCTATTTGAGATTCTGATCTGCAAGATTTTAGATGCATCTACTGGCAAGAAGGTGGTATTAATCTTGTCAACATGCCAAGCACCATCTGCACCAATCAACTTTGACACCCATTTCAACCTACATCTCCCTCTCGTACCAATCAAACTTCTTGAATGATCTCTAGGAATCCATGGATCACTCCAAATTCTGATGGATTTACCATTACCCACTCGCCAAATTAAGCCTTTCTTCAGTAGTTGAAGGCCATGTTCTATACCTTTCCATCCTGATGACACATTTCTATAATGTTGCCTAAATTAATTGACATGGGAATGAATTAACAAGTGATATTTATAATTTTGATTTTTTATAATAACCTAACCGGACAACGTAAAAACATATGTCTACAAGTCAATCTCATAAAAAATACCATCCTCATGTCTAGTTTTTATATAAACATGTACCTATAAACAATTTTTACCTAATAAATTGTTATAAATTTACCTTTTCCCTCCTTTTTTCAGTAATGAATTTTTAATCGTTCGTAAATTTATTCTTGTCGAATACCTCTACTAGGGGTATCCGTACCATATACATATACATATAACAGGGGGTTTACCAAATAGCAAAGCAATTACATCTGTATGGTATTAACCGGAGTTTGGTAACTGCCGGATTACATGCTGCATGTATCGGATCCGAGTTGTAATCGAATTAGGATATATCTTAGTCTCATCAGATTAGGACTCTACCTATAAGTCCTATATCTCCCACTATATAAGGGGGACAGGGGCATCCCTTAGGGGGACGGCCAGACACACGTCATATTCAGATCGGCTATTCTCTAGTTGATATGTACTCAATCAATACAATCGTCAAGCAAGAGTAGAGTATTATCTCGTAAACCGAGAGCCTGAACATGGGTAAATCGTCTTCTTCATCCTAACCATCAAGTTCCTAGCTATAGCCACCCGATAGCTTTGTTGCCGATCCAAATCATCGACAATTGTTTTCATCTATTTTTGCACCAAATTTCACTATAAATTAATCTCCAACACATATATTTTTCTACTAAATTTTCTCAAAATTTTTAAATTCTCCTTAAATTTAAATAGCCATATCGTGGTATATCCAAGCCGTGCCTCGGTGGAGACCATGGAAACGTGAACCCCGGTGCCTGTCCTCTGGTTCTCCGGAATGTTACGTTGTGATGCAAAAGGTGTATTATAAAAAAAATTTCTATATGTATTCTTAAAGATATAAAGTCAATGTCAGAAAATAAACTTTGGTGAAAAACCTTAAAATCGACTCTGAATTTAAGATTAAAAATTTAAATTTTTGCTATATAAGTAAAAAGGAAAAGACGAGGGTGTTAACTTTTTGCCACTCTTATAAATAAGTGGCATCATATTTAGACTCTCTCTCACATAGTACTGTGAGGGCATTCACACCCAAGCTCGCCACGTCGAAGAGAGAGTACCATGCAACGCCAATTCTATGCCCCATGGCGAGTGGCCTTGAGCGTGGTGAGGATGCCGCATGGGGCACGTGTTGGCGACGTCGACTCCCCGACGGGTGGCCTAAGCCAACGGCTGGACGCCTACACCGCCCTATACCTGTGCCAAAGACTGATGACGTCGCCTCGATCCGTGTCTCCTCGAGCTCTGGTGGCTGCCGTCGCGTCGGATCTGCGCCACTCGAGCTTCGGGGGGTGCCGCCGTGCGGATCCGCGCTAACCCGAGCTGCCCGCGTTGGATCCGCGCCACCCGAGCTCCGTAGGGCGCTGCCGCGACAGATCCGCGCACCCCGCATCAGATCCGCGTCGCCCGAGCTCTAGCGGGAGCCACTGTGACGGATCCCGCATCGCCCGAGCTCTAGCGGGCGCCACCGCAACGGATATGTGCCGCCTCGAGCTCCAGCGAGCGCCGCCTGTCAGATCCACGCCGCCCCGATGTCCTCAGATCTATGCCCACTGCCAGCGAAGGAGGACGGGAGGAGTGGCGCCGGCGGCGGGGAACGGGATGAGTGACGTGACGGTAGGGGAAGGGGGAGGAGCTGTGTGTGGATGGGAGGGTGGGGATGGACGGCTACCTGGGGCTGGGGGTGGATTTGGATATATTTATTAGGAATTTTTTAATCGGAGGGTTTTTACTGTAAATATTTGTACCGTTTGGTAAATAAAAAAAAATATGTGGGCTAAAATAGAAAATGTAGGGGCTAACATGAAATTATTTTGTCAGATTGAGTCACTCGCACCGTGGAGAATCAGTTTTTTTCTGGATTAGTGGTCTTATCCTAGTTGGATTATGGGGATCTTTAGTGGAGATCCAACGCACTGTGAATAGCTGAGAGACTCATTTGTTAAGAGAGGATTAAAGGTTAAAATCCGCCCGGTTCTCCCCCTGTCCGTTTAGGCAAAGCGACCAAAAATGGCCCACGCGCAGTCGGCCGGCCAGAGGCCATAGCCCGCCACGTCCGCACGCCACCCTCCAAATCCCCATGCCGACCGCATCCTCCTCCCAGAGATGCCGCCACTACCCCTCTCCTTTTAACGTCTAAACCCCACCCCCGCAGCGGCCACCGCTCCAGTACTCTCCCCTCCCCTCGCCTCCGCCGATGGCGTCCCACCTTCTCCTCCGCCTCCCCGCCCCTCCGCCGCGGGCTCTCGTCCTGCGGCTCCCGCGCCTGCGCGTGCCCTCGCCACCGAGCAGCGCGGCCCCCTCGGCTCCGCTGCTGCTCGGGGCCCGCGTCATCCTCTCCTCGGCCTCTGCCATCCAGCCGGCCCGGGCGAGGGGGTCCTCGATCGGCGGCGCTGGGGAGGAGGACTCGGACGGCGAGGCGGACGGGGGCCCGCCCCTCGTTGGGGAGGACTCGGCGGTGTTCCGGCTGGGCGACCAGCGGGTGGCGTCGTGGGTCTACTTCAGCGGGATACTCGCCGTCGTGCTGTGGGGGCTCAACGTTCTCTGGATCGACCCGGCCACCGGGGTCGGGACTAGGTTCCTCGAGGCGGTCGCCGCGGTCTCCGACAGCCACGAGGTGCGCCGCAACTATATTTTTTTTTTCCTTCTCCCTTTCCGTTGCTTGGTGCCGATAATTTCATCTCTGAGTACTATTGTGCATTGCGTACCAATTACAGATGTGATGATTTGGGTATGATTCTGTTGCAGTTGTTAGGATTTATCGGAGTGGTTAATTTCCTTCTTTTAGCCAAACCTAATTTGGCCTTGGTATATAGCTCATGTATGTGATGCTTCAGCTTTATCGTATAAGGGAACTTCTGTTCTGTTAAGGATTCAATTGGTATCTCAGTAATTGGAGGTAGGAACCAGGAGTTTGGAGGAATAGGGAAATGAGGAAGATGAAGAATTGAGGTTCTAGATGGTTTCCTTGTTAGTTCAACCATGCCAGCAAAGCTTGGGTAGAATTTATATGGGGTGATTGTTTGTCTTTTTGAGGGTATATTTGCAAACAAAAAAAATTATAAATAAAATTTTTATATATGTATTCTTAGCGATCTAAAATCTAAGACTAGAAAATAAACTACGGTCAGAAACCCTCAAAATCAACTCCAAATTGAAGGTTGAAATTCAAATTTTGGCTTATAAGCATAAGCAGAAGCGAAAAGATGGAGTGATAGTCTCACGGCTACACAATACTTTGGGCTGTATGCTAGTGCTGAACCGTATCGCACAGCCCAGTCACTCTTCGGATACTTGTTACTGGGCCTTCGAGCCCAATTTCGAGCTTCTGGCCCACAGACCAGTTTGCTGACAAGTGACAACTTCCCTTCTATGTGAAGCTAATGTAGCTACTAAATTAGGAAGGACTAAACATGCACGTTTCAGGAAACTTTGTTCATGGCAGAAGAAGGAAACGATTGTGCATTGCATGTACATAGTTTGATGCTTGCCAATGAAACAATTGAATGTGATATTGATTTCTCATGTGTCCAAGTTTAGGGCAACACAATTAGAATTTGGACCAAATAAGAGTAATTAGGCTTCATGCATGTGAAACTGAATGCTCCCTTCCTATATACTTACAAAAATCTATAAAGTGGGTATAATAGAACTCCTAAGATGTATAACGGAAACTTTAATCTTTTGAAACCATAATTATGGACAAGGAAAGAGTCAAAGCTGTGATTACCGGGAAATATTTTCAATGATTTAAGGCTGTAAATTTCAATAATAACTTCAAAGCCCTTCTTTGTGGGTTGGAAATGCTTGGTCAGCTGTCAGTTACACGTGCTGGGGAAGATAATTCTAGTTAACAGTTTATTATACCTATTGACTTGATTTGAAGTACTGCAGAAGGTTGGCCTGTTCATTAACCTATTGATAATTCACAAAACTTGGGGCTAAACTACAATTTTCTTCCCTATTTATTTTCCTGACTGTGAGGATAATTCAGTGTCCGACTTTAATAAAGTGCTCTATATTTTCAGGTAAAGTAGCCTCTAAAGAATCAATAGCAAGTATATTTGCAAAGCTCTGTACAGGACTATGCACCTATAATTCCAAAAAAGTGTGTTGGTGTCGAATGACGTGTCCGATACCGATACGTCTCGGATACACGTCGGCCAAGTATCGGAAAATTAAACAACAAAGTTAACTAATTTAATTATCCGATAGACCGATACACCGCCGACACATCTCCGACACATATGTGACACGTTCAACCGATTAAGCCACATGCTAAACTTGGGAGTTGGGAAGAGTCCATTGTGAAAACACATTGATATTTTAGACAGGGGTGGTGTAGACCGAGGGAATGTCACATGGAGGTGCAAGTATTGCAACCATGTTGGCTTTAGTATCTATAGACTTACTGAAAAGCTACATTTTCCTTACTTGCAGTACATTATTATTTTTATTTTTGTGACAAACAATTGAGAATTTGGAAAAAAAATGCGTATGTACTATGTTTATTAAAAATATGTAGCTGTGTTGCAGAAAATGGTGAATCCCCATGTCCATGTCGGGATGTATCGTTTCGATGTATCCGTCAATTCATGCCCATGCATCATAGGGAGGGATATTCATCATTTTCCTATCGCACCATTGGCAAAAACAAAACTTAGGATAGTTCATTCTGTTGACATATGGGGACTAGGCTCACAATAACATAATAACAGCTCATAACGGCTCACAATAATCACAGCTCATAACTGATGGCATTATGGGCACGGATTATTGTGAGCATGCTGAAATTATTCTCTTTTCAGATTAAGTATCTAGGTTCCATTCAACATGCTGAAATTTAGAACTGATAAGCGGATAACATGGGGAGGGATGTGCAGAGTAGTACAAAAATAATGGACATCTCAGAAGCATGTGACTTCATTATCTTGTATAGATAAAATACTGTAGTATTACTATCTAACATGTTTGGGTACAGTCAACATTTTTTTGCTTGAAATGTCATTGAAAATCAATTACATATTTAGATTTGGCAGTCAGTGTTCTAGCATTTTGCTTTACAGTTCTTTTTTGTGTCTTTTATCAGTGGTTTAACATACAGTTGACATCTTGTATGGTACTTTGGTAATGCTCTCAAGTACTACATACTACATGTATCTATTGTATAACGTTTTTCAAATGGATAGATATGATTACTAATGGACTTGTGGTTGCAGGTCACTATGCTTCTGCTTACCATCATTTTTGCTATCGTCCATAGCGGTATGGCAAGCTTACGTGAAAATGGTGAGAGAATGGTGGGGGCACGAGCTTACCGTGTAATGTTTGCTGCAATCTCACTGCCTTTAGCAGTTAGTACTGTTGTAAGTTATTGACAAACCTTCTTCCTTTCTTTTCCTATGGAAAATTAGTGCTTCAATGCCTAAGCTTTTCTGTACCTTATAACATTGTCCTTTCTTGTAGGTCTATTTTATAAATCATCGGTATGATGGTATTCAGCTATGGCAAGTTCAGGGTATTTCAGGCATTCATGAGCTTGTTTGGATCTCATCTTTCATCTCTTTCTTCTTTCTGTATCCATCTACTTTCAATCTATTAGAAGTGGCAGCTGTGGACAAGCCAAAGTTCCACATGTGGGAAACTGGAATAATGCGCATTACCAGACATCCACAGGTAACTCCTAGAATTATCAGCCTATGTTGTCTATCCTTGCATTATGTTTTCACTTATGATGTACAATATGTTTTTTCTTTATGGCATTCTAGTTATCAGTTATCTTGTAGATGGTTGGACAGGTAATTTGGTGCTTAGTCCACACATTGTGGATTGGCAACTCAGTAGCAGTTGCAGCCTCCGTTGGATTAATTGGTCACCATCTGTTTGGCGTTTGGAATGGTGATAAGAGGCTGGCATTACGCTATGGTGAAGCCTTTGAAATTCTGAAAAACAGAACAAGTGTTGTGCCTTTTGCTGCAATCATTGATGGAAGACAGAAACTACCCAAAGATTATTACAAGGAGTTCATTCGGTTACCATATATCGCAATCACTGCATTAACTTTGGGAGCATACTTTGCCCATCCCTTAATGCAAGCATCCAGCTACAAGCTTCCTTGGTGATTGATGTACATATAACATCCCGATCATTGCAAACAATGTCCACAAAAGAACACACGATACAGAAATAGTGATTATGCAATATGTACTTTGATAGACATGATGAACTTGCACTCGTTATTGTAACGCTGGCCTGCTCACACTTCTTGTGGCTAACAAAAGAGTACCCAGGTTGATGTATATGAGAGTTCCAAGCATTCAAGATGTAGATGACCGGTTACTGTGCTTCAGAAAACATTTTACTGTGCATATGGAGAAAATTGTGGAAACTATTGGATATTGTGTGGGATTTTCCAGTTAACACTTTTTGGAGGATTAACTGCAAGAAGGTTGTAATCTTTAGGTTAATACTAATTTGCACTGGGTTTAATTTGGGTGATCAATGTTGACAAGTTGTACGGCATTGCTGGACCCTGAGATACTAATGTTGTGTCTTGTTTCTGAGGATTGGATGGGTGGGTTAGGCCCATCATTGTTATTTCAGATATGACGGTTCTGCTTGTTTGTTTGGGGAATAAGTTTACCTGAGGTATCTCAACTTAACATCGAGTTCGTCTAAGGTCACTTTAACTCTAAAATCATAAATGTGTACCTCTAAACTTACATAAACGTTTATAAACGTTTAGAAAGAGTCCCTCGGCAGTATGGACTTAATTTTTATCCGATTTTGTTGACGTGACATACAGCTGGTCCTAAATGTCAGTTTTTTTTCTCTTTCTTTTCTCCACTCTCTCTTCTCTCCTCTCTTGAGCTAGGCCGTAGGCGGCGACAGGTCGGCGCGGGCTGGAGGGAGGAGCCGCGCGGCGGTGACTTGCGATGGCCGGGGCATGGGCAATGTCTTGCGACGCCGATGCGGGTGGTGGCCGGTGTTGACGTCAAAATGTGATCCGATGATGTGTCACACACGAAGTCCTGAGAGTCATTTCTCTGAATGCTCTAGTGCAGGATATAAATTCTTAGAAGATGTGGACGTGCCAGTCAGTTTGATCCTACAACTAACAAGATGAAGAATAAAACAAGTCGATCATCTGTCGAGCTGAATGGTAATTAAATGTCCAGCCGATCGTATGTTGGTTTAGCAGCATTTAGCCGATAGACTGAGCAATCGGTTGTAAAAAACTTGAATCGGCTAGCAACTTGATAGAAATAAACTTGAATTAAATATTAGATCAACGTAATCCGCCAAGTTACTTAGTTGATCGGACGAGCCCTATAACCAAATCGAACACATACATAGATCGGACTTAACCAAGACAGTATGCAGTCGAGCACGATATAATTATAGGAAACATGAAGATCGATAAGGCTAATAAATAAACCGTTGAGTTACTTGGAATAATTAAATAAACAATGAATTTTTGCTGCAATCGGCTAAAACCAATTTGCGTGTAATTCTCTCGAGCCGATGCTAATATAAATAACTTCCGATCTAAATAGATCAAACCGATTGATGTAAAAATAATGTAGTAAGCAATCGGCTTCTCTATTGATGTAAATATGATAAGCATGTAGATCAGCAAAAACCATCGGCTACAGACGGCGGACAAACGATCAAGATCTATAAAATATCTAGCCCAGATTGCTAAGAATAATCATATAAGATCGGACCTAACCGAGACAGTTCAAGATTACGCCTAGCAATATCAGACTAAATACTAAACATATCTATATTGCTATTGAACCAATGAGCCGATGACTGATAACTTATCGGCTGGTACTCCGATAAAACGATGAGCAGAATACATTGATCTGATATAAACCATCTGATAAACGCAATCTACTAGATCAGACCGAACCGAGACAATATTAAATTAAATATGTCAAATCTACATAGATCACCCAAAATAGTCGATCAGATCAATTCAAGATACCGAAATAACTCAAGCTAAAACTGATACGATAACTAGCAATCGCACAATCATATTAGAAGATCGGACTGAACCAAGACAACTCTAATCTAGCGATACGATAACCTTGGCCGGTGGAACGTAGGACTTACCCATCCGCCGGAGATCGAGACGATGCAACCCCGCGTCAGGTGCCAAGTTTCGCCGGTGTTGAAACCTCGGTTAGGAGGGTGGCGATGCGCCAAAAGTAATTGATCTAATTATGATGTAGATGATTTACAATGACCCCGTGCATACATATTTATACCCTCGGGCGGACAGTAGTCCGTGCTGGACACGCCATACAACTATTAATAGATAACAAACTCTATCTCTAATACGACACACGTCTCCTAATAGATAAAAATAAAAAATTAACCATTTGTCACTTTTATCCATGTAATTAATATCACGTGTATATGACATGTGGCTGGTAGCAGCTGGGGCGTAGGTAGCGACGGCAGGTTACAGCTATTGGGCGGCGGCGTGAAGCGATGGCGCGGGCTTGCGGCAGAGCCACACGACGGATTAGGGTGCAAACGACGTTGGTGGGGGCCGGCGGGATGGGCTGGCGGCGGCAGCCAATAGGCTGGGGGCTAGAGGTGGCGGCGGCGGCATACGGGCTGGGGCGTGGGCGATGGGCGACGGCTGGGGTCGGCGGGCTAGGGTGCGGGTGGCTGGCGGCGGTAGCCAACAGGCCGGGGGCGAGAGGCGACAATGGCCTGCAGACGCGAGCGGGGGTGGGGGCCGGGGCGCGGGCGGGGGTGGGGACCGGGGCGCGGACAACCGCGTTGTGTTCGCGCAGTCGCTAGAGACTGCGACGACCTCCTCTCCGGCTGCGCCTAAAGCATCCTGCCCCCGGCCCCTTTCCTCTCCAACTACGATGACCACGCAGTGCAAGTTGCGTGGCCAGGCACCGTGTGCGCCAACACGTATGCCGTGTCGCTGCAAGTGGGCTGCTAACCTGCCACGTGCAGTATGACGCCGCTGACATCATCGGCCGTGCTGACACCTCCATGACGTACCGAAAGTGTAGCTCTTGCACGAGCCATGGCGACGCGTTCCTGAGCAGCCGTGACGGCGTCCTCGGGGAGCTGCAAGCCGTGACGGGCTACAAGCTTAGCACCTCCGGCACAGTGCATGGATGGCGCGAGTTTGACCTGCGCGACGACGACCCGCTCACCTACTCCATCGACCGCGCGGATGCCCGAGCGCGGGGTGACCACTGTCTTCTCTGTCGTGCCCTAGCCTAAGAGAGAAGCCCAAGAGAGGAGAGAGAAGCCAGACCGGTAGAAAAGAAAGGAGAAAAAAAGAAAAAATATCCTAGCATGTGGGACCTATCATATGCCATGTCATTAAAACCGGGCAAAGATTGAGTCAATATTGTCGAGTAGTCTTTTTTTAACGGTTCATGCGGGTTTAATGGAACACATTTCTAATTTTAGGGTTAAGAGACCTGAAACAGATTTGACGGTAAGTTGAGTGATCTCATGTGGACTTATTTCTTTGTTTGGTCGAAGGGATTGGTTGGCTGTTGTTTTTTTAGGTAAAAGGAACGTGGAGGAATACCCTTCTCTAAAAAAAATTAGGATGGATAACGTTTGTCCACCTCTTAAACCCCACGTTTGGTCCAAGTGGTGGTTGGTGATAATTCTGAGCGCCGGCGTGAGTAGGACTGTAGGAGTTGCGGCAGGGGTAGAGGAGCTGTGCTTGAGCAATAAGCAGGAGGTGTTGAGGAGCTACGGGTGATGGCAGTAGTGTTGTGAGCTGGACCGAGGAGGCTTTAAGCATGGTTTGCCGGATTCGTGTGGGTTGTGTTGGATCTAACAATAGAGGAGTTTTTTTAGATAAGAGTATTTTTATCCGGTCTTTATCTCTACTCGAATATATGCAACTTTTTTTCTATTTCGGGAACTTAGCCCAAGTATGGGGACAGCCCATCAAATACCCAATTTGAAATTCATGCTTCGATGAGGATTTAAACTCAGAACCTTGAGTGCTATTTAAGTCATTGCAACCACTAGGCTACATGCCCTTTCACGACAATAGAGGAGTTGTGGGTGCGGAGGACCTTGGCTGGCGGCGGGTTCACGCGTGAAGGAGCTTGCCTAGTGCGCACAAAGGAGCTCCTCATCCTCATCTCCTTCCTCACGATGAGCTCGTGTGGAGGACCGGGCACCGGTCACGAATAGGAGTGGACAGAATACTCATAGCTTGCTAGCTTGCTCGGCTCGTGGTGGGCTCGAGTCAACTCAGCTCGGCTCGTTGACAAATGGTAACGAGCTGAGCCAAGGATTTAGCTCGTTAGCTATAACGAGCCAGCTCGAGCTTGCTTGCAAGCTGCTCACAAGCTTAACGAGCTAAAGAAAATTCAACGACCCAACCAATAAGCCCTTTCGTCAAGTTGGCCTAACAAAAGTCCATTCTCAAACTCTAAAATTCCTAATGAGTTGTGTCTCTTGACTGCTTGCCGCAAGATTGCAAGAAGCTTGCAGCCGCTAGTGCAACAACCAAGCAGCAAGCAGCTGCCAGCCAGCAAGCAAGCGGCCACGCACACACTAGGCAACGCAGCCACAAGCAGCAAGCTCACACGTCGGCGACGCCGCACGCACTACACGCCGCAACTCGCAAGCAGCAAGGAGGCAACAGCCAAGAACACACACTCGTCGGCCGCCGCACGCTGCCGTAAGCAGCAAGCCCCATCCCTTCGCCGCCCCGCCGTCGTTGGCTCACCGTGTTCACTCAATGACATCGGCGTTGGCGCCCATCCTCGCTGCACGGCCTCCCTGGAAATCCCTCGCGGTCACGATTGCGGCGCCGCGGTGCCGCTCCATCTGGCCATCCCCTTGCTCGTCCAGCCGTCGCCGACAACTCCATTATTCTCTCGACGGCTTGCGAGCTAAACGAGCTAGCTCCAGCTGACTATCGAGTCAGCCTTCTAACTCATTAGTATAACAAGCCGAGCTGAGCTAGCTCGGTATGCTAACGGCTCAATATCCATCCCTAGTCACGAGTGGAGAAACGGTGATCATAAGTTTTACGAGCAAAGAAATGCCTCACACCATGCCTCCCATATAGATGGGTTGAAGTGGTCTAGTTTGTTTTTCATGAGTTGGACCTACGATCTAAGGGGAATGTTTCTCTTTTAGATTCAACCCATCCCCAAACCAAAAAGGGTAAAAACTGGGTTGTTCTGTACCAAGCCATCCCAACTTTGCAAACCAAATACACCCTAAAAAAGATAGTGATCAATCGATTGCAATTTCTAGAAAATTTAGAATGCATCAATTGATTGATCAATAACCTTGGACCAAAGCATGGAGGAGCACCGATTAGGGTTTTGGAGTTGAAGGTAGTGAGAGGGGCAGGGGCAGCGAGAGCAGCTTTAGAGGGATGGCTAGGGTGGTGGAAAACCGACAATGGGCAACGAGGCGTCCACTATGGCATCAGAATCACAGGATGGAAGAGGGTGGTGGTCCGCCGTCGGATATAGGGCATCAGATATAGTGATCTACCGTGGTTAGGAGGAATTTTATAGCCATATGTGTTCCATCCACCATACTATTAAGACATGTGTATACTAAAGATGCACTAAATAAAAATCTTTTAAGACGTGCGTATGACTCCTTAATACAATCTAATTGGAATCTATCTTCCAATTCATATAAAATGAAGTATTTAGACAAATTCTTGTAATCCTAATGAACAACATATCTTAACAACCTAATAGAAATCCACTGGAAATTACAAGTCAGGTAAAAGGAAAACTTAATGATAATATGAAATTTAAAAATCTAATTATGTGTATAATGATTATTTTTATAAATTTCTAAAACTCGATATGTCAGAACCTCACCAATTTTAGTCTACACGGTTTGGCATTTGTGCTATGTCTAGACAACTCATCAGAACTTCATATGGTTTCTAAAAATCAAGATTGAAACACACCTTATGTGGTAGCCAAAAGGAAGTTGACTGTGTATGAACATCATGTGGTTTTCAGTAAGAATACACATGAACAACCCCGCACACACCTAGTAGGAAGAATAGAAAAAAATATTGTGTAGATAATTCTCAGATCTTGTGACATCTTAAGTGTGTATAAAATCAATCCCACACAATCTCTGTTGTATTTCTCGTCAACTTTCATGTTTTTAGCCATCTCCGTGAAGCATAGGAGCACTTCTCAAAGTATATATATTTATATTTTATGAGAAATTTCTAATACATATATATAATTTATCTATATATATATATATAATATATGTGTGTGTGATAGTGAAGGATGTACAGTAGATTTCGGTCATTCAATTAATATAGATGATTGTCACGCCCAGAAATTTACACCAAATTTCTGAACAATAGCATGTATTAAATCTCGGTCCAGGAATCAGCCCGAGTACACACTATAACAAATCAATACACAGTTCTACGACTTAAAAACAAATAAAAAAATAATCTATCGAAATGCAGCAGAAAAGAAAAACAAGACTAGACCATCTAATCTTCAGCTTCAGCTGGCGATGATGGCTCCACACCACAGACATCCTTGACGATGGATTGAACCTCACTTTAACCTTGGGAACAACCTTCTTCTGACTTCTGCCTCAGGCTCTAGCACTTTCTCTGGTGGGGGGAAAATTAAGCAAGGCTGAGTACAAACCACCGTACTCAACAAGTAACACCCAAGAGAGGGGGAATAATAAATGGAATTTGATATCAAGGATAGGCTAAGGTTGAATTGCACAAAGCTGCAGTAATTTAGCAAAATAGGTAAATAGAATAGACTGAATAAAAAGTAAAGTAAACATTTAAAATAATCATCCACTGTCCAACGTTACACCACGTTGCAACAGGCTCAAACCACTATCTAGCGTTACACCACACTGCAACAGGGTCAACCTTCTGCCCAACGTTAAACCACGTTACGACAGACCCAAACCACTGCCCAATGTTACACCACATTGCAGGGTCAAACCAGTTCCAAGATTCATCGAGTTATTAATGGTTCAACTAATCCCAGTGAATCTGTCAGTTCGCCCAATAACCGCGGACACGGCTATTCGAATAGTTTTACTCTACAGAGGTGTACAACTTTACCCACAAGACATGGCTCCCAAGCATGTTACCATGCCCCAACGTATCACCATGATACCTCAGTATGGAAACCATTATAAGACCTTTCACCTAACCATCCCTAGACAATCGCACCACACTTTAGGTTTTGCCCCCTCCTTTACACCAAGTCGGGCAGCCCCCTCTTGTGCCTAGGTGAATCCGGAAGCAGTAGAGGCCATTGTTACATCACGATGTCCCGTCCATACTCCATCACGTCTACCCTTGCATCGGTATGTCGAATAGGGACAAGCTAGACTACAAGTCTCACCGTTGCCCATTCTGGCTCGTGGTTAGTACGTGCAAGACTTCTAGGATTTCCTGAGAACCAGTCCTTAATTGCCATGGGCGCGACTCTCAAAACCATGCACCCACTGCCCACCATAAGCAATATTTTAGTTGTCATTAATCCACATCGGGAAATGAATAATGATCATAACCATTAAAGGTCTATCAAAGTCTAATCAATAATTAAATAATAATTGGTGAGCTAGTTGAACTAAGTATGGCTAAGTATTTCCTAAACCTATTTCTAGTCAAATTAACCCAGGGATGACAATAATAATATTTGGGGAATCAACGGGTATAAATAAAGGTAATTGCCCCTTCATAAATAAAATAAATTTGCATAAAACAATGCATGTTTGAAACTTTGAATTTAAAGCGGGGAATTTTATAAACATGGGATCAATATGATCAAAGGAGGGTGCCACTTGCCTTTCTTAGACCCACGAGGAACTTCGGTGATGACTTCGAGAACGAACGGCTCTTAGCAGGCGATTTTACCTATGACAAACAAAGCAAAACAAGCAAAACAGGCTATAAAACTACTGAAACAGAGAAAGAAACTATTTTTGATGGATTCTTGGCATTTTCTAGATTTAATGTAACTTGAATGGGCCTAAACGGAGACTAGATAAATTAGTTATGAATTTTAGAAGATTAACTGTGTTTTTAAACTAAACAGAAACCTTAATGCATTAATTGCGCAATTAACTGGAGGCATGACGTCAGCACAGGAGAGAGAGGGGGTTGGCTGACGCACTGGGCCCACTAGTCAGGGAGGCCCAGAGGCTGACAAAGGGGGCCCGAGGGGAAGAGAGACGGGAGGTCGGTCGGCTAACCGGTGGGCCTAGGAAAAGGGAGAGAGGGGACAGCGGCTGACGCATGGGGCCCGCGGGGAGAGAGAAAGGGAGAGCTGACAGAGCGGGCCCACAACACAGTGAGAGAAAGAGGGAAGAGGGGCCGCTGACGTGTGGACCCCACTGGTCAGAGAGAGGAGGGGAGGAGGAGTTCTGCTCCGGCCGATCGGTGGCGGGGAGCGAGCGACCGGGCGACGGCGATGCAGCGACCAGCGGCGGTAGCGGGGTCTGGCGACCAGCGGCGACGGATGCCCGACGACGGCCGGTGACCGGTGGAGGCGGCGCGACGGCGCATGGCGAGCGCCGGCGGCAGGGGAGGAAGGAGAGCCGAGGGAGAGGCGACGAGAGGGCATTGCCCGATGGCGGCGGTGACGGCGCACGGCGAGCGCCGGCGTGCTCGTGCACGGGCGACGGCGGCAGAGCAAAGGAGAGGCGGTCGCGGTGCCACGGCGACGACCATGACATGACGACGATGGCGACCGGCGACGTGGGGAAGGGGCGGCGTGACGCGACCGAGAGGGACGGGAGCGGCGTGGCGCGACGGCGAGGACGGTCATCAACACGAATGTGCCCAGGCGTGGCCGGCGGCGGCTCGGGGCGACGTCGCGGAGGCGATGTCGATGGCGGGGAGTGGCGGTGATGGCGAGCGGCGCACTCGTCCGGCGGCGGGGACGCGGGCGATAACGACTGGTCGAGGAGGAGAAGGGAGAGGGTAGGGCGATGCGGAGGCTTACCGACGGTGGTGGGGGCGTCGGTGCGTCGGCGAGGAGGCGGGGCAGGGGAAGTCGGCCGGCGGCGAGCAATCCCGGTGGCGGACGGCGAGATCGATCAGCGGCAAGAGGCGATGGAGCTCGGGTGCGGGAAGGGAAAGCGAACGGTTGTGCGGGTGAGGGGGAATTTATAGGGGCGGCCACCGCGTAGGGCGGGGAGGTGGTTGGCGGCGGCGCCCGGCAATTGCGGCGCAGCGGTTGGCGAGCACGCGGAAAGCGGCAGCGATTGTAGGACGTGCGCGGCGCGACAGAGGCGGTGAGCGGACGCGGTGTGACCGACAGTGCGGTGTAGTCGTGGCCGGTGAGCCGAGGACGCGACACAACTCGGCGCGGCGGCGAGCGGCGCGAGCACGAGACGGGCGAGCTTTCGGGGAACGGGAGGAGGGCGGTGCTCACCGGCGAAGGACGACGAGGAAGGAGGAGCTCCCGGCGGCAGCGGAGAGGATGGAGGAAGTGCGGCAGGGCAATTGACGACGTCCCGAGGCGGCGGCGTCAGTGCTCGAGTGGCGTCAGCGAGCGACGCACGGGAAGGCAAAAGAATGCGGCGGCGCGAAGCAGCTACCGACGACGACAGCTTGCGGCGGCTCGCGCTGCAGCGATGGCGGGGGCCGAGGCAGAGGCGAGGCATGATAGGCGGCTAGAGGAGGAAGACGGGGCTGACAAGTGATCCCCACATGTCAGTGGCCTGGGGGAAGAGAGGGAGGCGACCCAGACTTGGCACGAGCGAGGTGGCGTTTGGGCCGTGGCCTTCAGCCGGCGCAGAGTGGGAAGGGAGGGAAGGAAGGAGGGGAGGAGAGCAGGCCTGGGCAGAAGAGAGGGGACGGGCCAAAGGGGAGGTGGGCCGGCGACCTGCTTGGCTAGGAGGAGAGGGAAAAGGAGTGGGCCGAAGGAGGCGATGGAGACTTCGAGCACGGGTTCAGCCGCGGCTCGGGAAATTTGGGAACAGCACAGTATTCGCATAAGAGAACCAAATCATGCACGAATCAAAGATTCGTGCGATGAATCAGAACTGAAACGCGAACATATGAACTGTTAGCGGAACAACTCGCTAAACAGGGATCTCACGACTTTAACGTAAAACCAATCTACGTGTATGAAATTGAATTTCATATTGTAGATCAATCTCACGCTAGCTAATAGATTAGAAAATCTAAGCAATTACACGGTAGATCAAGAATAGATTGATTCGCATGAGTAAAACGTATGCAAACCTGAGATTCGGTGGAAAGATCAGCGATGGATTGCTGCTATTCCTCGCTGTTCGTCTAGAAAACCTAAACAATTAAACGGTAGATGAATTTAGATTGATTCGCATGAATAAAATATATGCGAACCTGAGATTTGGTGGAGAGAAACCAGCCGATGACGTGCTGCGAACAGGGAGCAGCAGGGACGCGGCTTCTAGACAGAAGGCGGCTCGAGGTGCACAGGAGAGGGAGACGGGGAAAAGAGGCAAGGCTATGGGGGTATTTATAGGGAAGAGCTAGAGATAAATCTAGTTATCCATCTCCTATTAAAAAGGAATTAGGTAAAATTTCAAAGTGATAAGTAATAGAGTCCTAATTAATTGGAATTGATTTTTTAGGTGGAGATAGAGATGGGGCTGGTTGTTTGGCCGTGGAGGAGGGAGAGAAGTGCGGCACTGCATGGAGGTGGGAGAGGAGAGTACGACAGGGGAAGGAGGGGATAGGGTCGGCCAAGGGGGAGGCAGAGGGGAGTTCGGCTAGGGAGGAAAAAAAAGGAAAAGAGAAAAAGAAAAGGGAAAAAAGGGAGAAAGAAAGGAGTGAAAAAGAAAAGAAAAGGTAAGGAGGAAAAAAATGCCTCCAATTTTGCCGATTTTTATTAAGTTTATTTAAGCAAATTTTATTTACTGCAATTTAAATATAAATCCTGTTAATGATTTAAAATGCTTTCGTAACATTTTAGATCATTCCGAAAAGCTTCCAATTAAATTAAATTAAATTACACCGGGTTTTTCTCCTGAACTTTAATTAAACAATTTATTTTTAATGTATTATTTAATTAATTCTTGGCTTGAGTAAAACTCAGGGCATGACAATGATAATTTTGGATTATTAGATTTATCCTAACGAGAGAATAAGTAATAAGTCGCACCAATTGAAGAGATGAGTGACCGAGTGAATCAATAGTAATCGGAGCTCGGCCGAAGGAAGCTCCGGTTCTCGCTCCGTTCGATCCCACCGCCGCCACCACCTCCTCCCGCCGCCTCTGTTCCCTCCCGCTGCGGTCGCCTCCCCCTCCCACAGGCCGAAGGAAGCTCTGCCTCTCGCTCCGTTTCCCTCCCACCGCGCGCTCGTCTCGTCTCGGCAAGGGGGGTTTCAGGTAGTTGGATATATCCCGTAGTAGGGTCAACCCTTTTACTTTGTTTGTATTTTTCTTTCTCTGTGTAGCTCAAGAGGTCGCCGGCGTCACATCCTTTTGTCTTAGTGGAGTGGATCCTCTGTGGTGGCAGCTCCGAGTTTTCTCATGGCGTCTTCAACTGAATGTGCTGCATGTTTGCGTTTCAGCGGGCTGTGCCGGTCTTCATCTTCATATCTGGCGATCCATCCACAAGAACATTGACTTTCTTCGTCAACATAGACGGATCTTTAGGGTGTGGCTGAACTTTCTTATTGCATTCAATAAAGCCTCAACCTCCATCGGATGCTCCTTTTGGATTTGTTTTTTGGCGTTCATCTACAGCTGCTTGTGGTCTTCAAATCATCGTCGTCATCGCCATAGGTGTCTTCGTCCAGGCGAAGAAGCAACGAAGGATTTGATTGCATTTTTTGGATCTTCTAAAATCCTTTGTTGCAAAAGTCCTAAGCTTAAGTTAATTTAGCTATCTTCAACGGCCCTCTTTATAAAACTACTGGTGCATGCAGTTTAATTCTAGATATCAAAGACTACTCATTACACGTGTACTCTTCTTTACCTTTACTAAATAAGGTGCATGAGTTTAAAAAATTCCGTACTAATCGTGCGTCCGTCGCTGCATGAGTCAGGCTTGGGTAACACATCGCATTGGGCCATGACGGGCCAGGATGGGCCTACATGTGCCCACAGGAGAGCCTCTCTTATACAGAAGCGGCGGCAAGTCGTGCCATCTGCCCCTTCATACTCCAAATTCCAGACACCCCGTGAAACCCTAGCGACTTGCACCGGCGGCGGCGGCGGCAGCGGCGAAGGAGACGAAGCAGCGGCGAAGATGATCTACGACGTGAACTCCCCCCTCTTCCGCTCCTTCCTCAGCCAGAAGGGTGGCGCCTCCTCCGACAAGAGGTAACGTCTCGCTCCTCCCCGCCTTCGCGGACCGCTTCTTGATCTGTTCCAAACGATTCGCCGCGCGGTTTGTCGTCGATGATCGAAGAGATTAAAGCCCCGTATCGCCGGTCGGTTTCTTGGCGATAATCGACGAGATTAAAGGTTTCTCCGTGGCCGATTTGTGGTGGATTCCTTTTAGCGTTGCTCTCGCTTACCCTAAAAGCTTCCTAAGGATATGGGGCTCATTGTTTCAGTACTTATTTGGATCGATCTGGTTCAGAGGTGAGTGGCACCCGTTCATGCAAAACATTTGATCTAGTAGAGCCGTTTTTAGCACAATTTCTTGTGT
This sequence comes from Oryza brachyantha, assembly GCF_000231095.2. Classification (NCBI taxonomy): domain Eukaryota; kingdom Viridiplantae; phylum Streptophyta; class Magnoliopsida; order Poales; family Poaceae; genus Oryza; species Oryza brachyantha. The sequence goes on from NC_023174.2 coordinate 8,038,782, forward strand.
CATGCGTGCCATTGTGCTAGATTCAAACTGCGTTTCATAGCAGAGCATATGCTGTGTGACCAGGCAAGAAGCAATTAGTCAAAGGGTTACTTTATTTTAAGAAGGATCGACTTACTAAGAAAAAGAAAAGCAGAAAAAAAATCAAGTGTTTTTGGGATTTGGATCGTCTGCCTTCGAGGGGTGAAGGTATAGTGGTGCAGTCAAACAATCCTCACCGTCCAACAAAAATCAGTGGCTCAAATGTGGACGTGTGTACGAGTATAGAATGTGCCGGTCTACTAGAGCAAATGGAAAAAGGCTTGGTCCAAGAAATACCAGTTTATGTATATAAAACATTTGCTCGGCTAAACATCATCTGAAAGTCTTCAACTAATTAGTGCTAAACTGCTAATTCACGTGACTAAAAATCGTATAATCTCACCAAAATAAAATGCAAGGCAACTCATGAGTTTTAAATAACATGTTTCATTACACAGTAGAATGCCAAATCACATCACAGGGCAAAAGAAATTATGACTAGAGCATAGGATTGACAAGAACAAAAGCATTGCCATAGCTAAAATGACACATGTCTTCCGTACCAGCTCCTTTGTATTCGGCCCCTGTAAAGTTGAACCAGTGTTAAAAATATCTTATTAGCATTGTAGTCACTACATATATGCTTTTAGCTTATTATTCCCTCCGTTCCACATTATAAGACTTTCTGATTTTGTCTAGATTCGTATGTGTGTTTATGAATTTAAACACATATACAAAACATATACATTGATGTATTGATGAATCTAGGCAATAATAGAAAGTCTTATAATATGAAACGGCTGGAATATTGTTTTATTACCATTAACAGTTGAGTTGAGGTATTTATGAACCCATATTGTCCAAAATCACTTATGTTGGTCCTAGAACTGCTCTCTTCTACAACTTGTGCCTGCAGTCCAGCATTCTCAACATCTTGGTGAGATTATACGTATTTTTAATCAGGTGAATTAGCAGTTTAGCACTAATCAGTTGGAGGCTTCCAGATGATGTTTAGCCGAGCAAATGCTTTATATGCATAAGCTGACATTTCCTGGGCAAACCTTCTTCAATTTGCTTTGATAGACTGGCTCATTCTATACTCTATGTACATACGCACACATGTGAGCCGCTGATTTTTGTTGGAAGGTGAGGATTGCTTGACTGCACCACCGTGCCTTCACCCCTCGAAGGCAGACGATCCAAATCCGTGTTTTTGTGCGTTGAAAGTTGTCCTGTTCCATGGAATGGTCCTCAGCAGCCAACACTCTTCATGGAAAGAGCTTCGTTTGACGCGCATGCCTTTCCCTGCAGTTTGCATAAATGGACTTGTCTTTGCAGCAACTTGTGTCTTGCATTGTTTGATTATTACAGTAGTTATTCAAACTAGTTTGCATTCAACAAATGTTGTCAAAGTGCCTTACCAGTTTTGTCACTTACTCTTAAATTCTTGGTCCTAAATGGTGTTTTAAGTTAGCCAAAAAACTTATTTCATAGTCTCAATTGGCTGTGTGATTATAATGTTGTTCTACATTAGGCCTTGTTGAATGGGAACATTTAGCTTCTTCCACGAAGTAAGATCTACTTCTAACTTTTGTCACAAATTTCGCCACGTCAGTTTTCCATACCATTAGTATTATTTGCTTTTGCCACTGGCCAAAAACTCTATTAGAGGCACAGAAAATATTTACGGAGGGAATCACATGATCTGTCTATGTTTGATGGTAGGAGGCGATAATTGTACATGTGCCTGCCTTAATGTTTTGCGCCTCGTAGGATATCCTGATTTTTAATGCCCTTTAAGGAGGAGCCATTATAGTTTGATGTAATGTCCTAGCGCTTAATTTGGTAGAGCAAGGTACAGGTCAAAGAAATAAGCTTCGTTGACTACTTTTGTCTATAACAACCTGAACTCAGAAGAAAATAATCTTCCTTCAACGCTTTAGGTACATGTAATTCGAAAGTAACGGTTGGATGCATTGTTTCCATTCTGTGCACATCAGTCATAACCTTTGCGAACTTGTTCATATACTGTTTCTAATCTTATTGGGTTTGGGATGACAGGAAAATGGAAGAGCAAAAGCCAAAGGAGCAGAGGCCCAAGGCAAGTGAGAACAAGCCTGTGATGAATGAATGAAGGCTTTCTGATGTGTTTGCTGCTCACAGCGAATAGGTTTCAGCCATGTGACTATTATGTTTCTGTACTGTTACGGTTTAAGTGAGTCGTTTATCTGAACCATGCCTGGGGCTTGTGAAATTTCCCAGCAATCAAGTTTCTTTGAAAATTTACCTAGACGGTTTTGTTGCTGTGAGATAATTGGAATGTTGCTGTGAGATGAAGGGTTCAAACTAAAAGGTCTAGCGAAAAATATTAGGTGACTAAAACTCCAAATTTCCAAAAATATCTGAATTCTATCAAAATTCCAAATAGAATTTTCAGAGCAAAATTAAAAATTTGACTATTGTTTGCTGATATTTGGGGCCGTGGGAGGGGAGCGTATACAAGAGTCGATCGATTTGGAAAGGTCTGTATAGAAAACGAACTTTTGTTTTGTATTTGTATTTGGAAAGGGGTTGCCAATTTCAAACAAAAGTTCCGCAATCTTACAAAAGAAACAAAATACTACCGCTATCATTTAACTTAAAACGTGTTCTTTTTTGTGACGAAGGATGTTGTAAATGAAAAAAAAATTAACTAGTATAAATTTGAAAATATATATATTAAACAGATGAGATGATCCGCAATCTTACAAAAGAAACAAAATACTACCGCTATCATTTAACTTAAAACGTGTTCTTTTTTGTGACGAAGGATGTTGTAAATGAAAAAAAATAACAGTATAAATTTGAAAATATATACTCTAAACAGATGTGATGATAAACTTATCGGAAATGCTACTTAGTAATAGGTCTCTTATCTGTTATTCTCCTCCTTCCCTAAAGACTCCATCGATACTTAAAGAACATGGATAAATTTATCATCTCATTTTATGATGACTGGTTTCTTTCTTTATCTCTAGCATCTTACTCCAGGGACAAGTTTGGCCGCGTTCGGCCCTATAAGTTAACTTACTCCTTTGTTTTTCGCGTGCATAATTTTCGAACTGCTAAACAGTATATTTTTATAAAAATTTTCTATAACAAAGTTGTTTTAAAAAATCATATTAATCTATTTTATATTTTTTAATAATTAATAATTAATTAATCATGTATTAATCTATTATTACGTTTTCCGTGTCATGATAAGTTAACTTATCAGCCATTAAACGAACACGGCCTTTGTATGTGACCAGAGATTATTTGACAACTTTAATCAATATTTATGTGATAAACCGATATCTTATATGTACCATGTATAATACCTCAAGATATCAAGCATGGTACCATGGCTAAGTAACATAGTACCTCCCTACCATGCTACCTCATATGTACCGTGTATGGTTGTGATACCTCCCTCCCTACATATGATACTTTGGTATCATGCATGATATAACATATCGATGGTACCTTAATGTACCAGAGCCGTGTTCGGCCACCCCAGATAAGTTATCTAATCTTTTTTTTACGCGTATGCTTTCCGAACTGCTAAACGGTATATTTTTGTGAAAATTTTCTATAGGAAAGTTGTTTTGAAAAATCATATTAATCTATTGGGACCGTCTAGTCTTCACCGCATGAGATTTAAAAAAATTTCAGTCACCTTTTCTCCCACCGTTGGATTTCGTATCAATGGTGTGTATTGAAAAAAGGAAAACGGCATACGTGCATGCTCGTTAGGTGATAACAGGCCAGATCTGTCTTCCTTGTAATTTTTTTGGGCTTTGTGAATCATGTATGGTTCCTTCTGTTTAAAATTTGAACTATAAGAACTTGAAATAAAACTGCAATTTGACTAAAATCATATGAGCTGCCGATCCAGGTATAACAAATTCAACCTATCCATCATTTTTCAGATTGTCAAAAAGTTACATATGACTCCTATAATTGCAAGTGGTTAATTTAAAAATTGCACATACATATGAACCGTAACAATTTGAGATAGCAACTGCAGTTTGACCTTAAAGCACAGTCCGATCAATCTGTAATTGTTGTCCAATAATAATTGAAAATGAACAACTTTTGAACTTTCTGGTTAAAAAAGGAAAATTACGAGACTATCATTATAATTTTGCTAAATTGGATATATGTCATTCTTGCCCACGTGTTATTGACTCATATGTGTCTCACATGACTTTATAAAATCATAATGACACGGTTGCAAATTTTCCATAAAAAAGACACCTAAAATTTACATATGGTCTCATCTACAACTGCAAGTGGTCAATTTAAAAATTGCACATGCATATGAACCGTAACAAATTAAAAAGCAACAGCATTTTGAACTTCAAAGCACAAATCTGAGCAATCTGCCATTGTTGTCCTCTAATAATTGTCTAAATTTTCCAATTTTCAACTCCATCATATATATCTACTAGGAAAATCATATGAGCTGGTAAAGGCTAGAGTGAACCATAACTGATCTTACATAAATGAAACTAGTTGCCGATCAATTTAATTGCTGAATGGATGCAAACATCTAAGTATTTAGTCATCACAACTAGTTAACATTTAGGATTTGACAACTAAAATCTTCTCAACAAATTAGACAATTAAAAAAGGAATTGAAAGCCTGCATCCACGCACAATTACAATGAAAATTTAATCAAGAAAGCATTATCTCCTATTGTCATGGGAACTTTGACAACCATCTAAAACCAGTAAATTCTTCAGGTGCGCAGATAATATAGAGCCAAGTAGGCTATATATTGAGGCTATTTTACTACTTACAACAAAATTTGTTGTAACTTGCACATTATTAACTTGTGCAATTTTTATACAAGTATTCTGCAACCGAAAAAATATACATGTATTGTAATTTGCTACCGTTTTCCATTAGAATAGAAAAAACAGTTAATAGCCCTTGCTAACTTACAATGTGTTTTGAGCCAACAATTGCATGTAACAAAGTAAAAGCATTAATTCATATAAATGGAATAAAGCTTTTCTACTGCAGAATGAATTGCACCCACTAATTCATTTTCATTAGGTTGCTTGCACGGAGTAAAAATTTATAACCTCTAGATGAACTTGCATTATAAACTAGAATAACACTGGTTGAATTAATCTGGTAAGTCAAAAGGTGATTCACGTGTAATTAAACAATAGACAAAATTAAACATTAAATCCATGTAAAATCAATGATATGAACAATATGAAAAACTAGTTAACAACGATTAGTAAACAAAAACTCAGTCGGACAAGAAATCTGGTCACTTCTTAAAGCACATGTCCAAGCACTTTTTTGTCATAGTTTAGATCGCTGACACAAAAAAACGAGATGGTTTGCACGAATCTTGAAGACAATCAACGGCCAGAAATTTTGACTGAGATTTCAGTAGTTTTCAGGCAACTAAAAACTAGCAAATCCATAATCTATTTTATATTTTTTAATAATTAATAATTAATCACAGGGCTCCATTCATCGACATACAGCGGACGCGCTCCTCACCAGTGACAAAGGTGACATTAAACAAGGTGAAGAGAACGAAGGCGCGTGAGACCGTACAGAATCACCAAACGCCTACTCATGCTACTGCATGCAGACGACACTCCTCGCCAGCGCTGTTGAGCGAGGTCAAGGATGTGTGGACGGCAGGAATTGGCGGCGAGAGCCTATGAACGCCACGTAGCATCGTCAAGGTCGTAAGAGACGGGCATATATTCTTTGTTTTGATCTCCTTTTGTTTCGGAAAGGGGCACTTTTTCACGGCTGGACACCCTTGATAGTATCAAAAAACAAAGACTTCCTAATCATTCTAAAGCAATCTGTGGATCGCGATTACCAGGTCTTATCATTAAGTATTGGCCAGCAATCTAGCAAAGCAAAACAGGTCTTATCATTAAGTCTTGGCCAGCCATCTAGAAAAGTTTTTGCTTCGAACAGATCAAAAAGTTTCTGCAAAACAAGGGATAAGCTACTCCGCAGAGACCTCCTGTCCTGCCACAGCTTCATCTTCTGCAGGCCTCTCGAGCTTCATACCAACATCTTCCTTGGTATAATCCCCGTGCACCTGGAACAAGCCACAAACCACATTAGAATGACGATTCACATCATAACTCAACAACAAAATGGATTATATTATAACATTCACCTCCATAAGCTTCCCCAGGTCAAATTTTGGGGCCTTGAGGATCTTGACCTTGCGCACGAAGACATTCTGAAGCGGAAAGATGCTTGATGTGGACTTCTCGATTTCCTTCCCAATCACCTCAGGAATGAACTTTGACACGAGCTCCTTCAAGTCACAGGACGATGCCTGGTTCGCCATTATCTCCACCATCTTGCGTCGGATCTACACAGACAATCAAATATGGTAAATGAGCAGCTCAAAAATAGCAAACCCACTATAAATCAATCAAGATTACCTGTCTAATCTGGCTTGCTTGAGCATAGCAGGTACGTTTCACTTGGTTTGGCCTCCTCTTGGTGAAGCCAATACAGAACAGCCGAAGCATGTAGTTATCGGTGGTCTTAACGTCCACATGAGCCTCAATGAGCGTCTGCCACTTCTTCACCAATGACCTGAGCTTGTCAGTTGTAAAATCCATCCCCTACAGTAGAACTGGTTAGCAACAAAAAACACAACCTACAGAAGCAATTTTGCATTGTGATAGAATCATTACCCAGAAGTTTGTAAGAACGTTCTTGCCTTGAACATCCTCAGCACGAAGTCTGATTTTACGGTACGCCTGATCCTCATCGTTCTGCAGATCAGCCAAGGAAACCTCGAACACGCGATGTTTGAGACCCTCTGAAGCAATCTAAAACGAAGGAAGTATAAATATTTAATTGTCTTACAATGATATTATGACACAGGTGACTTAAAGTAAACCCTGATAAACCAGCAAATAAAGGAACATATGCAATTGAAGAACTACATTCAGGGATCTGCTAACGACCACATGTATATCCTACAATCAGGGTGTCAGGGTGTGTTTTATTTAGAATGCAAGAACTGTACATTGTGGAAACGGATGAGGGTGAGCAAAAGGTGAAGCTAAATTTCACATTACCTCAGTCAGCTTATAGCAATGTGAGTACAACTATTCTGTAAGTTTTTTTTTCTTTTGGTGCTCTCACTCTGAAAATCCAGTGTCATTCTCCTTTCATGCATTTCAGTGTGGCACTTGTCCATGCAATTCTCTGCTTAGCTCCTGTGTTTTCTGAACATTCTAAACGATAATTTTCATACTGAACTAACCTTGAACTAATTGTTCTCTAGATGACTAGGAACCTAACATATAACATCCCTGAATGGAGAAATTTTATTCCACAATTAACATATAAACTTTCTGGATGGGGAACTTTTACTCCATAATAAAGTTGGGAATAACACAGTTAATTTAAGTGCTGAATAATTCAGTCATAGACTAGTTTTGTCAAACTTTCAGCTATCCTGTATTTGGTCAGTACTTGGAAGTTCTTACTTTAGCAGTTAGTATGATTAGTTTAAGTTCACCAATTCTGTGTCAAAATTTCACCTAGCATGGCACTACATTTGAACTATCAACAATTAGTATGATTAGTTTAAGTTCACTAAATTCTGTGTCAAAAATTCACCTAGCATGGTACGACATTGACTGTCAACAACAGTTCTACATGATGCAGTGATCAATTCTTTATGAAATATATAATGCATGATTTAGATATGGACTAAATTCAGTTCAGTGCTTTTGTACATGCGCCATTTTTTTAAGAATAAGCCATTACTCATTCTGATTTTTGTGGCCACAAATTTCACTCCGAAATTCATGTGCCACTTTTTTAAGAATGCTACTACAGCTATTAGCACTACTGTGGTTGTCTTTATGACTAACAACAAAACTATAAGGACTTGGAGTTGATTATGCTACAGAAGGGAACAGAGCAACCAAATCCCAGATGCAGCAGTACTTCTTGCATGATGCATGTATATCTATTTAGATTTTTGTGAACTTTTTTATGAGGGTGCTGGAACATTGCTAGTTTTTTCAACCTTGCAAAGATAACCTGTGTATGTTTTTTTTCTATTTGATGCAGCCTCCTTTTGAGCACCTCAAAGGATGGCTAGAATCTATTCAAGGCAAAGATAGTACAAAGCAAAGAAATAGAGGAGCTCAAAGAAGCATGTACAAAGATGTGTGAAGCTTAAAACTTTTTCTCAGTTCAATCCTGGTTGTCTAAGTTCCCTTTATTTTATGCTTGGTTTATTTTGTATCAAAGCAAAATACGTTTATTGGGCTAGAGCAAACCACACTAGATTTTTTGTCCAAACAGATGTTTACACAGATTGAGATTATCATTTTGTGTCCTAACAGATCTTTACATAGATCAAGATTATCACTTTGTTTATTTGATGGATTATAGTGGCTTAAGTTTTAGTGGTCTAAATATGTGAAATTGGGCTTAAAACATATAAAGTCAGCCTATAAATAGGCTAAACATCAAAATGTGTCAAAAAAATATCAGTCAGCAACACACGCTCTTTGCTAATCTGCTCCACACGTGCTCAGAGCAAGTGCATTGGATGGTTGACACATGCCTGATCTGATGATACAAAATTCAGCTGAAACCTACAAAATTTTTAGCCGGTTGCTCTATAGACAGTCCCTATTTTTAACATTAGCCGAAAAAGAAAAGCATATAGTCCTCTGTAATAAAGCAAGCATATAGGGCAGAAACATGGATATCAGAATCAATATTTTACTTAGTTGTACAGGTCACATGCATATCTGATTGGTTTTATGTATCTACAACAGAGCTCATGCCTGAGTAATTCTTTTCAGAAATATGCCTTTTTATAGCGGATTCATATCCCATAATCTCATGCTCTCTTATTCCATTCTAGATACAGATCCTACCGTATGCGGTGCGCAAGCACAAAGACAAACGCATGACAATGGACAAGGCGAAGCAACTCCTTAGTGCGGAACAAAACACTAAAAATAGAGATCCCAAGCGCAGGGAAGCAAGGAGCGCGATACCTTTGTGCCCTGTGTCCTAGACACGAGCGTCTTCCCGACGTTCCTCACGTTGAACACCGATGGGGCCTTGATGTCGTACCAATCTTTCTTGGCGAAGGGATCGACGCTGCACGAAGGAAGAAGCCGCATCAACACCCATGCGCCGTGGCAAGCAAGACCGAGAGGGAGGAGGAGGAGATGTGGGGGAGAGAGAAACTCACGTCTTCTTCTTGGATCCCTTCTTCCCCTTCGAGATACGCTTGTTCTTCCCCACGGCCATGGCTGACGCTGCCTCTCCTCGGAGCGCTCGGCCTGCGCGATTCCGTCGGCGGCGGCGCTGCCTCGCTCGCTCGCGTGTTTGGGTGGGCGCGGCGCGGAAGGGAAGGAACCCTATGTACGCGAGGAGCGGGGATTATATACTCGTGCGGCTCGATCGTGCGGCTGGGATAGCCCGTCCGAATAGAGTATATGAACGGCTGGGATTCGCGAAGGACCGGGATCCCCAAGCAGCTAACGGGGCCGTGAGTGCTCCACTGGGCCCAGGCCCATGAGTCCCATCAGATGGAAGATTGGCCCTATTAAACTGCCCCGCGGTGATTGGATTCTGCCACTGTCAGGCCTTAATACGTGAATTTTGCTTCGCTCAACTATACCCTTAGGCTGCGTTCGGGTAAGGGGTGGCATAGAAACTTAGTAGTGTATTAATATATGATTAATTTTATTATTAATTATTAAAAAATATAAAATAAATTAATATAATTTTTTAAAACAACTTTTCTATAGAACTTTTTTTAAAAAAATATCGTTTAGTAATTTGTGAAGCGTACGAGCAGAAAATGAGTGGGTTAAGTTAACTTACCTATGTGGCCGAGTGTGGCCCTAGTCTAATTGGGCATCCTTTAATCACAGAACCTGAAATGGAGCCTTCCTCATCTGTCAAAACCAGCACGCTAGCTTAGTCTTCGTCTTGCGTAGCAATTAGACTAAAAAGGCTAAAAAATAAACTTAATATCATCCACATGCTTCCTTTATCCACTCTAACAATCGGTGTTGCCTCATGTTCAAGTCCGGTTGAGTAAATATGTACATTAAACTCTTATAATCAGTGTGAAGTTCACACTTCTCACCCAAAAGGTAATGTCTCCAAATCTTAAAAGCATGGATCATACTCCCTCTGTTTCATATTATAAGATTTTCTAGATTTGACTAGATTTATCCATATACCAATGTATAAGTTTTGTACATGTGTCTAGATTCATTAGCATATAAATGAATCTAGGCAAGACCAGAAAGTCTTATAATATGGAACAGAGGGAATAGCTATTAACTCAAGGTCATGTGTTGGATAATTTTCATCATGTGACCGAAGTTGTCTTGATGCATAGGCGGCTACTCTTCCATCTTGCATCGAAACACATCCAAACCCTTACAAAGAGGCATAGTGTGCACCTGGAAATCCTTCTTCAACAACTGATTAAGAGGTCTATCTATCTTAGTTAACTTAGTCTTTAGCTCTTGGAAACTCTTCTCACATTTGTCTATCCACTTAAATGGTTTGTCCTTCAACAACTGAGTAAGAGGTTTAGCTATCTTCGAGAAACCTTTGATAAAACAATGATAGCATTCTACCAACCTAAAAAACTTCTTATCTCTAACATTGAGTCTGGTTGTTTCCATTCCGAGACAAACTTAACTTTCTCAGGATCTAACTTAACACCTTCAGCTGAAATGATGTGACCCAAGAATGCAACTTCTTTCATCTAAAACTCACACTTAGAAAACTTAGCATATAACTTTTTCTCTTAATGTTTCCAATACCAACATCAAATATTTAGCATGCTCCTCTTCACTCTTTGAATAGATAACAATGGCATCAACAAAAACAATGACAAATTTATCAAGATAGTCCATTAAAGTATGATTCATCAAACTCATAAACACAACTGGGGCATTAGTAACCCCAAATAACATAATATGAACTGATTCAACCCATACCCTGTTGTAAATGCGTCTTTGGTCCATCCTCGTTCTTAACCTTCAATTTATAGTATCCTGACCCCAAGTCAATTTAGATAGAATATTGTCAAAATACTGATGCTAAAATTTCAATTTGAGGTGTGTAACATCCCAGCCCAAGGCTTAATAGGATTTGATAGATACTCAAGTTGCAACTTCTTTTCCGGAAGCTTATCTCGAGAGAACTCTAAGGTTAAGTGTGCTTGACCTGGAGCAATCATGGGATGGGTGACCGACCGGGAAGTCATTTCTCGGGTGCGCATGAGTGAGGATAAAGTGCGCAGAAAAGACATGTGTGTTGGTTGTGTGAGGGAAGTTTTGATGTCCTAGAGCACAGGCCCGACCTAGGGGGTTCCTAGGGTTGGGGCGTGACCCTCGCGGTGTCACGGGCGCGTGTTGGGCGCAGGGGCGCTGGGGCGTGACAGAATGGTATCAGAGCCGACCCTCGCGGTGTCAGGGGCGCGGGCATGTTGCGCATGGCGCGTGGGCCCTGCGGGGACACGACATGGCACATGGGACTTCTAAATTCTCATAAGGGCCCCCGGGAATTTTCTCTACAGCCTGTTGAATAATTTTGATTGATTCCCTCATTTCACTGATTCGTACTAAATAGCGAGCTAACGAATCCCCTTCTTTTTGCCATTGGACTTTCCAATCGAATTGATTGTAAGACTTGTAAAGATCAACTTTACGAAGATCCCACTGTATTCCAGAAGCTCGTAAGATAGGGCCCGATAAGCCCCAATTTACAGCCTCTTCTCCGCTAATAAAACCAACTCCTTCAACTCGTTCTAAAAAAATGGGGTTCTGTGTAATAAGTTGTCGCGGTGTCACGGGCGCGTGTGGGCGCAGGGGCGCGGGCATGTTGCGCATGGCGCGTGGGCCCTGCGGGGACACGGCATGGCACATGGGCCAGACCTGGACACACAGACGTGGCCAAGAGGGGAACGTTCCTGGTTGTTTGCCCAAGTGTGGGTATGTTGGACCGACGGGGACGTCGGGGTCCTTTGAGGGTGGGTGTATGTAACATCCCAGCCCAAGGCTTAATAGGATTTGATAGATACTCATACCAACAAGTTGCAACTTCTTTTCCGGAAGCTTATCTCGAGAGAACTCTAAGGTTAAGTGTGCTTGGGTGACCGACCGGGAAGTCATTTCTCGGGTACGCATGAGTGAGGACAAAGTGCGCAGAAAAGACATGTGTGTTGGTTGTGTGAGGAAAGTCTTGATGTCCTAGAGCACAGGCCCGACCTAGGGTGGTTCCCAGGGTTGGGGCGTGACAAGGTGCTCCCACCCTATGTAAATAGTTTCAAAATTTCTCTTTAAAAAAATTGGTGAGACATAAGTTTATGCATCTATCACCCTAGCAATCTTTTTAGTACGGACTATGACTAATATAGACAGAAACAAAAAAGATAGAAGCAGTGTTAGAGAGTTTTTAAGTTTTCTCTTTGAAGTTAGGTGTAATTAGGGGTGGACGGAAAGCTCGTGGCTCGTTAGCTCGCTCGACTAGTGACAAGCTCCGCTCAGCTTGACTGGACTCGTTTCATTTTCCTAACGAGCCGAGCTGACATTTTAACTCATTAGAAATAACGAGCCAGCTCGAGCAAGCTCGCGAGCCTAACGAGCCAGAGACAAAGAGGTCCACAGGCCAAATACTCAACTGCTAAAAGCCTAGAATGCAAACAAACCCTAGTCTTCCTCTACCCCTACCCTGTGAGGTCATGAGACACCCAGCCGCCACCCTCCCTCTCTCCTAGCCAGCATTGCTCTGTTGCCGTCGCCGATGACTCCTCGCCACCGCTGGCCTGCTGTCGCTGTTGTCCCGCTGTTGGCGCTTCCACTTCATCGCCGCTAGATCTTGTCAACGCCACCACCATGAGATCTCGTTGGCATTGTCGCCGCCACCAGACCAGATACCATCAACGCCGTCGCGAGATCCCATCGACGTTGCCGCCACCACCGAACCGGATCCCGTCGAAGTCGTCGCCGCCGCGGGATCTCGTCCACACCGCTAGATCCTGTCGACGACGCTGCCGCCTCGGCGCCTCCTGATCCTGCCACTGGTGGGTCCTATCGCTGGCTCATCGTCGCCGACGACTCCCCATCGGTGCCTCTGCCCTCTCCTAACCACACAGCCATTGGCTCACAAGCCTAATGAGCTAGCTTGAGCTTTCCAACGAATCAAGCCGAGCTAGGTTTTTAGTTTCTTACGATGACAAGCTAAGCCGAGACAACTCGTTATCTTAACGAGCTAGACCGAGACGAGCTGAACTGAGCCGAGCCAAGCTGGCTCGATATCCACCCCTATGTATAATGCATCCAATGAGAAAAAAAAACTTGCAAATATCAACTAGAAAAGTTACTGCCAGAGTAACCCAAATATAACAGTTTTCACCATCCAAAAGTTGATTAGCATGAGCTTCCAAAATCAGTACGATGCTTCTAAGTTCTACTAACAACCTATAAAGAACGTCAATACTGAGTTCTTTTGGATGAACTAGGGATAAACTACAACAGTATGTATGTGCTTTACTTACATTGTAGTTTTAGCAAGACTGTATATCATGGAAGTTTCTTGAATGAATTGAGATAATATGACATCTTCAACATCAATATAGCCCTAGGAACAAGAAGAAAATAATGTCTTAATAATTATAATAGATTAGCGCATGTATTTATATTTAAAGCATATTGGTTAGCATACCATGAGAAGTTGGGTATAACTACTAATTGCTTCAAATTCTTGATGTTCTTCCACATTAGTTTCCAAGTTTTTTTCCTCCGCACTTTCTCCATGATGCATAACATATTTGAGAAGTGTCAATAACATTTTAATTAGTAATTTGGTATATTACAAATATATTTACCTTTCTTTTTTTTTTCGTTTGTCCACCCAATTTGGTTTCCGTTTTGATCCATGTTTTCGATGCTCTTTTTTCTTCAGACCAGAGACGTGACAAACTATAGTACAAACTCCTCTCCTCTCCTGATTTTGCTCCTCTGCGTTACTCATGGTTGAATGCAACAGAGAAAGAGATGCGTTATGTGCAGCACTGGGGATGAAGTACTCTTCCCACGGTAAAAATGGCGCCAAGCTTCACTCACTCACTCTCTCTGCCTTTTCCCTTCAAAATGCAGGAGTCAAGGAGAAAATGGACATTCGGACACGTTCATAATGTGGTTTCGTCAATGTCATCCCGGAAACATGTTTATTGAAAATGCCATCCCGGAGTGAAGGCTTACAGCCATTTTTTCGTTTTATTCAATTTCTCAATTTTTTTTGCCTCTTTCACCGGATGGACTGGCCACAGTGGCGAACCCACTTGAAGCTTCTCGGGGTCCTCGGACCCTGAGTAAATTATCCAATTGTTAGTAAATTATATCATATTAATTAATGTACAGTAAAAAAATTTAGATATTTAGTATGTATTGGATTATCCAATTCTTAGTAAATTATATCATATTAATTAATGTACAGTAAAAAGGTTTAGATATTTAGTATGTATTGGACCCCTGATAATTTCTATTCTAGATTCGCCACTAGTTGCTATGGTGGTGGGCTTGCAACGGCGACGGCGGCGCAGAGGAGAGCTAGGGAAGACGAAGCCGAAGGAGGAAGACGATACCGACTGAAGACGATTCAGCCGGACTAGCTCCGACCAAACCAGGGGTAATTTGGTCAGTCCATCTGGTGAAAGAGGCAAAAAAAAATTGAGAAATTGAATAAAACGAGAAAAATGATAAAATGATGGTAAGCCTTCGCTCCGGGATGACATTTTAAAGAAACACATTTTCGAGATGATATTTTAGTGAAACTGTGTTTTGAACTTGGCCAAACGTCCATTTTCTCTGAGCCAAGGGTAGCTGAAAAGTGAAAAAGTATTTGCTGAAGGGTTGGATGGCCCAGTACTGCCAAGGCTTTAATCACCAGTGCGACAGCATATGATCCGATAGCATATAAAATGGCGCAGTATATGTGTGAGGTTTTAGTCAGAACGCACTCGCATCGTTAGCTACCAGATCAGTCGCGCAGAGAGAGGATTGTGGCAAGGGGTAGTTTGGCAACATGATATATTAATATGCGGTTGTGATGTTCGGTAAAAACCCCGTTGTCTCAAAATAGATATATCATGAATTCGGAGAGGGAATAGAATTAGCATTATAACTACTCTCCTCATTTTTTCTATACAACGTCATTGACTTTGTATCACGCTACCATTTGTCTTATTTAAAAATATTATCCGAATATATAAAATTATAAATTACTTTTAAAGTTTTAATAATAATAAAATAACGGTGTCTCATAAAAAACATGGAGGTAGTATTAAGCACAAGTTCTTTGCAAGAAATCGAGAGGCTAGCAATAAACTCAAAAACACACAATAAAGATGTTTTCCCTCACGATGACGAAAGCAATATTTATGGGATGACATCTGAGCTTGCAGAATGTAGATGCCTGCGCAGCAGAATGAACCCATATTATGGTGCAGCCACATTATTATTCTCAGTAAAAGCAAAAATAATCAACACCACACCTCGCCCACCAGGCCACAACCATTTATTTGATTTAAGAACAGATTAAAAAGCTGCACATTTACAACTCTACATCTAAAACCTGATCTATACAGTGCACTCCAATGTGTTGTGTCAATAATTTGGTATCTCTAATGTGACCACCATGTATAATTGTATAGCAATTTCAGTTCTCAAGTAATTTTCAGGAGTCTCTCCACCCCTCAGGGAGACGCCACCGTCTGTGCCAGTAGATCGACACCCGGGACCAGAGCGGGAACATGAAGCTGTAATCTGCAGCCTCATCAGGTAGTCCACCGACTGTCAAAGGCAGCCATACGTATCGTGAATCTCTCAGCTCGGATGGGTTCCACCGATCCGCCATGAAGATGAATGAACCTGACAGCCCCGGAATTGGCAACACAAATGTACTCTGGGAGAAGAAAGTTGTTGATCTGAATATGTCATTCCCTCCCATGCAAGGATTTCCCAGTGTCTCCCAAGGTCCCATGATTGCTGTCGCCGCATGAGCTAGTGCAGTGTTTGGTGCCCAGCCAGTGCAACCAGAGGTTATCATGTAGTAGGTGCCGTCGTACTTGAAAAGCGCCGGAGCTTCTCGATGTTGTGCAATGAGAAGCCTTCTCATATTATCAGTTACATCAAGGTAGTCATCGGTTAATTGACCAATGTGGAGCTCGCTGTTGTCCTCAGAAGAATATATCAGGTAAGCCTTCCCATTGTCATCCTTGAAGATGGTCATGTCTCTACTTTCACAATCATGTGGCTGCTTGCTGTACAGGTAATTGAATGGGCCTGTGGGAGAGTCACTGATGGCCACACCAACTGATGCTTTTGTGTAGTTCGTATCATCTATGTGCATCCACATAACATATTTGCCAGTCCAATCATTATATATAACCTTGGGCCTCTCTAGGACATTAGATTTGTGGAGATCATGTGTCACATTCTTTTCCTCGCCTCGGAGAACAACTCCTTCATTTCTCCATGTCCACAGGTCCTTTGAAGAATAGCAACTTACTCCCACAATGTCAACCTGGAAATAGCTTATCATGGTTAGGAATGACAAAAAGGTCACGCAGAAATTTATATGGAACAGAGTAATAGAATATCACATAAATGGCACATAAACAGTTAGTTCCATTGATAAATGTCCAACTCTGAGAAGATAAAAATGTTTCAGAAATATTAGGCGTCTCTGCAGGGTGTGCATTTTCATCATTATGAGACAATATGTCGCATGTTCCCTCATCTAGCTAGTGCCACTGCTCCGTATGTCAGGAACTCAGGACAACGAAGTAAAATATTACATAGAGAATCCTTAACAGCCAAACACCTCTCTGTACATCAGAACAAGGCCTTTTGCTCATCTTTTAAAATCCAGAGACATATTTTCCGGTCATGCTGGCAAGTTAATAATATCAAATGATGTCATACTATTGCAGTCACTTTGGATTAACTAAATTAAAGCACTGGCATCATGGTAAACTCACAAAAGACATACCAAACTGCACCTTCTGTAGCAACAGAACAATAATTGAGAAGTGCTACTTTTGGTTTTAGCTACGATGCAAAATTCCACCCAAATGTTGAAATTGAAATAACTAGGCACACTATTATACTGAACAGTGTTCAAACAATACAAATAGGAAGTACATAAATTATTTTTATGCGAGAGAAGAGCATCAGAGTCAAAACCTTAAATATACCATAGTTGCAGAAGTTCTAATTTTTCATCTCTGCAATTTATGTATACCCTACATTCTTAGTTGCCTGCGACACAGCCCAGGCTTTTCCTTACTTCCCCAACATAACATATTAGCACACACTACTCCAAAATAATGTATATTGGTTTTAGTTTCTGTGAGTAGTGCTACCCAAGTGACTACACCTACCTCATAACGAAAGTTTTTGCACACATAACTGATGTCAAAATACACAAAGCATAAGAAAAGTTCAGCCTACCCGATCAGCTCCCTTGCTGTGAGCTTTGTAGGTTTTGCCATCCTTATTCTCCCCATACCAGAAATAAGTTTCAGTTTTCTCATCATACAGTACACCTCCTCCATGAGCTTGGATTGGGTTGCCATCAGTGTCAAGCCAAACTCTCCCTGGGTAGTAGAAGTACATGCTGTCATTTCCACCATTGCTTGGATCTATAGCCATCTTCTGTTCTGGAAAGAACATGTCATGCACCGAAGAAGACTCATCCAAGAACTCATCCACTACAGAAGGCGGCTTCTGCTCCCCCTTGCGCCGCACAGCCCGGGGATTCCTCCGGCTCCGGGGAGGTGATACCCGGAATTTTTCCTCCTCCACCACCTCCAGTTCTCTTACAATCGACCGATGGATCTCATGCGTCATGGTGCTCTCATCCTCCTTATGTATGATAAGAAGATGGAAATTCACGACTACAACCAATGCCGCAAGACTCCACACCGCCAGAGTTAGAGATCGATGGCTCGCCGCATAGCAGCGGAAAGCTAATGCTTTTGGCTGCTTGATCCTCGAACCCATGCTGGCACCTATCTGCTCCAGTTGATAATCGCTGCAATAAATTAAAAGAAGACAGCTGAATTTCACAGATTGGAATTGAACAAACTCTCCGTGTCAAATCAAAGAAAGGAACATTTTTTGGGTGGGTGGGTGTAAGGGGGGAATTAAAAAGGAAAATTCTCCCCATCAATCCGGTATTCACTGTCTCCAGATTTCATAGTACCAATTCTAGTGATGCACTACCACGGGACGATTACAGAAAGCTTTCAGAAACAAGCAATCTCAAGAATGATATCATGGCCACCTGCCCCCCGACGGGAAGGGCGTATTTTGGACCAAGAATCCAGCAGCAAAACATAGAGCACGTCCGCAGATTTGTCCCAGAATTATCCCAAGAACCTAGAGTCACTGGCTCCACAGAACAAAACCAAAAAAAAAAAAAGCGAAGAAAAAGAGGGGAGAGGGAAGAAGCTCACCATGGCAGGTTGATCCAGAGTACTAAAGAAGCAAAACAAAAGGACTAAACTAAACCCAAACTAATCAAGCAAGTACCCACCAACCAGCACTAGGACAAGTGAGCAATCTACCCAGCAAACTGATTTAAAAAAGAATCAGGTAGCGGCGGCTCTCTCACCATCGGCGAGCTAAGCTAGTGCGCTCGAGATCTCGGCGGATGAGACGATGCGAAGGGAATCAGACCCGACACCCTCTGATTAGCCTCGCTGTGATCCAGCTCTCCCAGCAGCAGCGAGGGTGATTATGGTGGCGCCCGCCGCGCCGGCTTTAGCCTTGGGCTGCCGTGCCGCTGCGAGTAGTTGCGGCGGAACACAGCAATTGGACCAGCCAGTCAAGTAGCTGGTGGGTGACCGGAGGGGACACCTGTACTGGCGGTGTGCGGCGGGGGGGCGTGCGGCGGTGTGGGTGGGTCTTCTGCGGCAGGTGGACGCCGTGCTTGATGTGGGCGTGTGCGAATCGGGCACGGGGAGGGGGGCTACCCTACCCTGCCCGTATGCCCGTTAGCCAGGACAGACGGGCACATCACGACCGCACTCGACGCAGCCTATGCCATGCCCGTCCCCGGCGAGCTTGCCCGTGGCCAGCGGGGAGGAGAGGGGAAACCGACAGGGTGGGCACATTGCCGGCAAGAGATTTTTGGGAAGAAAAGGGATGTAATGTAAGAAAAAAGTAAAGTACCATAGCGTCGTCATCCTCTACCACGCTGGTAGTGCTGTCAGGGACACCCCAGTCGAATGAGAGCAGCGGGTCCCTCAGCCCGCCGCGCTTGTCCGCTAGCGTCGAACGCAGCGACTGCAGCTCCGGCGACGACGCGGTGACCGGCAGCGACCCCATGGCGCGGCGCCGCACGGCCTGGGTCACATCGCGCGCGCATGCGTCCGTGTGCATGCAAACGACTCGCGCTGGCGCCGCTGCCTTGCCGCAGCCGTCGTTGTAGTCGTGTCTCATTCGAGAGCAATATTTTCCTATAAATATTTATCATTTAAGCTAAACTTTTAAAATCCATACCATTAGTATTATTTTAAATATTTTTTTAAATATGTCAAAATATTGAAAGTTCAGGCATATTTTATCCTATACAGTAAATATTCTTCCAGCGTCGTACAAAGTGAGTCAACAAAAACTAGGAAGAGTAGATAATGGGAGGACTAATTTGGTTTAGCTGCACCAAATTAGACCATGATCAATAGTTATCCAAAATTCAATCCCCCCTAAATCTTTTGCTGCAAATAGGCAATTAGCATTTAAGTTATGAAATATCTGAAATTGCATGGGTTTTGTTTTGGTGTCTTACACACAACTGCATATGTTAGGAGGGTCATATAGGTTTACAAAACCACATTAATCTCTTTTTTTTCTTGGGTAAATTTTACAAAACTTACATGAAGTTTTGCGGATATTAATTTGTTTCTTTGATCCACACATGAGCTCTAAACTTATATGAATAAGTTTTTTTTATCCATCTTATACATATTATAGCTAAGGATGAAAATGGTCGAGAGACTTTTCTTAGTCAACCGAGACTTTATGACTTTTTTATCTATCTATAAATTGTCATCTACATCGTAACTTTATGACGTTTTTATCCATCATTTCAATACTGTAGTCATCTAAACTAGTTTGGTTAACAATATGTTTCTATGGTGGATGGTGGATAGAGCATGGTTCAACTTATTAGGTTCCTCAGAACCTACCTATTTCGGTTTAATTAGTCAACTGCTCAATATGTATTTGTGCTTGCATTTATGACTAATTATTATTTTAGTGGTGGACATAATAGAGTGTGTGTGAGTGTTCATTGATTAAGAGGTAAGATATACCGGCCTCTTGGAGAATTAGGATATGCATATATGTATTTATAGAGGCGAGTGTAAGCGTGTGTGTATATAAGCGTATGTGTATACATCGCCTACACATTTTTTGTCTAGTGAAACGGTCAGAAACTTTACAGTGTTCCAGACTCTAACGGGGTTTTTTACCACGTGGGAAACGAATGAACATGACGTAATCTTCATTGCTTTACACAACCTGGCTTGTTGCTATTTTTTGGCATCAGCTTGGTTATGTGGTTTATACATTTTATTTGGTTTTTAGAAAATGAATATATTCCACAGTTTGTAGATGGAAAGTCATGCAGTATCGCAATAAAAATTTGCTAGGTTTGTGGATGAATTCTGATTATGTTATTATGGTGTAAAGTTAGGTTTGATTTTTGTTTTTCATTTACCGCATATCGTATCGAAGTGTTGAGGACGTATGGACGATGGACGATTGACCAAGTATAACTTACTTAAGTTATAGATAGCTTGGTGCAAAAAGGGACCCAACAAGTGAATACATGGTTTAGAGAACAAGTTCTAGAAAGGAGGAAGCTTTGCAACTTGCAATTTCAGTCCCTTCCCTCCTTTCCATGACTTTGTTGTTGTGATCTTAGCTCCATTGCAATATCTCCAGTTTGCCAATCTTCACTAGGGCAGCAATCACTTTAACTACACGGGTCTAGTGACGCGTGGCTAAATTAAAATAAGTGTGACTGGGTTTGATGAAGCACAGGACATCCAAAAAAGGTGTATGGTGGAATGCAGTAACTCCATAATGCTAGGAGGGAGGTGAATAGCATTAGGGCTTGGGGACTAGGAAGGGGCAGTGTGATAGGGATATGAAACAAGACGAGCAACAATACCGAAGGCCCACTAGGAGAAGAGAGAGTGAGGGGATGATGGATGGGCAGATATAAGTGTAACCTTCCTAGCTAACACATTGGTCATGGACATAATTTTAAATTGTTTTAGGACTACATTGTCAAATACATTTTTGTTTCATCAAAATATGGAACATATATTTCTGGACTGAAAAAAAGAAAAGACCTAATATATATATATATATATATATAGATATATATATATAATATTTATGGGTAACTTTTATATATGTATTGTTAGCGAAGGTCAAAAATAAATTATGATGAAAAAACTCCAAAACCAAAATCAAAATCAAAATTAATTTTAAAAATTTAAATTTTGACTTATGTTGAAAGTATTAGTGAAAAGATAAGGATTTATTGTCAAGCCTATGGAAACCAACAACCACAAAATTAAGATACTAGTGACTTAACGAGGACAAGAAGCATTAGGCAAGAAACTAATGTTTCAAAATCTCAAAGATATGGGTTTTTTTAACTTTTGATTTTTAGTTTATTTTCTAAATTTTATAACTATGATTCTTATAAGATATGTATTGATGTAGAGAGTTACTGATTTCTATAGATTATATGAAGGTTGTAGCTATGGATGAAAACAACTCGAAAACAGACGAAAACACCATTACCGTTTCTGTTTCCATATCTTTTTCGGAATCAGAATAGAATTAAGAAACCCTGGATAAGAAACATAATCGAATATTATCAAATATGAAAACAGGACAAATACGAGAATACGATAATAGAAATTTATCACATTATAAAAACCCTTAACTGAGTTCATAGATCATTTTGTTAATGATTGACTCAATACCAAATAAAGACTATAGTTTATAAATTATTATAAATTAAAGTACACATTTTACAGATTATTACAAAGTTTATATATGCAAACATCATATCATACAAGTTATTATAAATGGTCTGTTTTTTCAAAAGCTGCTTTCTATCGGTTGTCCCAAACACTACGCTGCTTCTGAGAATTTGTAAAAGATGACTACCAAACAACTATTATTTTTTAAGAAGGAAGCAGACCCAAAAAATAAGTGTCAGTGTACATATTTTGACTAATCTCTATAATACGAAAGCTGGGCAGATTCATTGGCCAGGAATGTGCCACATGTCGTTGCTTGCTGCTGAGGAAATGTGCTCCCTGTCAGCTCACGGCCGGACGCTCACCCAAGCACAGATGCTACACTCAATCTGCTCTCTCTCCCTCGCATGGGCAGGAACCTTCCAGTTCACTCGCACCATGCTATTGTGTCACTGCCCCGTTGTCGCCGGCGCCACTCGCACGTGTCACCACGCCGCACCAGCATTCACCGTATGCTTTCACAATTGTTAGAATTAATTCAAATTTGAATCTTAGAATACGCATAACATATTCATTTTAAATCTAATTTGAGTGAAACTTGAACCTAAATTTATCTAAATTCATAACCTTCCCGGCAGTATTAAATTCATTACTTAATAAATATAGTTGTATTTATGAAGAAATTAATATCCAATGGTTAAGCAATAGTAAACATAAAAATGTATTACTACCTCCGTTTCGTAATGTAAGATGTTTGATTTTTTTTTTAATATTTGATCATTCGTCTTATTCAAAAATTTAGTACAAATATAAAAAATATCAAGTTGTGTTTAAAGTTCTTTTGATACTAAAGTAAGTCATAAGCAAAATAAATGATATTTCCACAAGTTTTGAATAAGACAAATGGTAAACATTACAACATAAAAAATTCAAACATCTTATGTTATGAAATGAAGGGAGTAATAAATAAAATTGGTGTTATACATTAAACTAGGTATGGGAATAATTGTCTCAACATGTATTTTAAAATATAAATCCATTTTTAGTAATTCGTGAACTATTGTTCTTATAAAATCAAGACCCTCCCAATGGTATATAATTTGTAATTTGATCATATTTCATTCATAAATTAAATATTTGGTTAGCTTCATATATGATTAATATATTTTTAATTCCTCATGGCAAAACTCCACGGGTTAAAATGTGGTGGTACAGGCGAACGATGCACTCATACATTCTAAAACACATCAATCTTTATTAAAAAATTAATAAAGGTATTAATTATAAATTTATGGTTACAATCCCTAATAACTAAATTGTCTTTCTAGTTAAAGATTTAAGATTAACTTGTCAAAGTGGGCTCGGCTATTTGGTATTCAGGCCTGCAAAAATTACGAGAAAAATAAGTGCCCTTACCAAATTTGTTTCTGTTTTCGAATTCCCAAACAAAATAAATTCCGACAATTTCAGTTTCCATCCCTCAGCAGATCCTATGAACACGGGCATACATTTTCTTTGTTTTTGGAAGGGGCACTTTTTCACGGCTGGAAAAACAAGAGGGATCTTTCCTAATCATTTTACCAGGGTCTTATAATTATATCTTGGCCAACCATATAGAAAAGTTTTTGCTTAGGAACAGATCAGAAAGATGCAAGTGTACAAATAGCTAAATACAACCCATTGACATTAGAGCACGTACAAATATGCTTATTAGCTGACTCTCTCTCAATAGACACGTAAGAAAGAATATTTGATGACATAGAGGAAAGAGAGTAGAGGAAAGAGAGGGAAGAAGAGAGAAAAATATGCATGACAATGGCTTATAGTCGACTAGAAAACTTGCTTGCATGAAGGTGAATAAAAGGAAAACTAGCGTTTTATTACATTAATTAAAAAACTATACATGACTTAACATTTAGGCAAAATTTGCTACAGGGCATCAAAAAACGCGTAATTAGCCGCTGAACACCGTAATGCAGGACACCACAAAAGTGTCGTAATTAGCTATAGAGCACTCCAACCAATTTTTTATTATTTTCAGAGTCAAAAATTCTAAAAATGACAAGATTGTCCTCGACGGCTAACCCGTTATGCGCCCTTATCGTCGTTGGGTCGCCACTCACTCACCATGTAGGCTAGGGTTCGAGTATGGTACACCTCCGAGACCAATTAGGTCTAGTTCAACTGAAACCAGTCAACATAACGGGTTGGCCGACAAGGGCAATCTCGTCATTTTTAGAATTTTTGACTGAAAATAATAAAAAATTGGCCGGAGTGCCCTTATTATAAAATGATTTTTGTTGTGACGTGGGTCAGATAAGAGCAAGTTCAACAGTATAACCAACTACTAGCTCTAATTTATCTATAGTCAATCTAATAGTCAATTCATACAATAGTTACCTACTAGCTCTAATTTATCTATAGTCAATCTAATAGCCAATTTATACAATAATTACCTACGAAACATTAATACATGATCCCACATGTCATATCTTAGACCTACAAATTAGTACTCTTCACTACTCTTCTCTCTCCCCTCTTATCACTTTAAAATATGTTTATACCTTACTCTTCTCTCTCCCCTCTTATCACTTTAAAATATGTTTATACCTAGCTTATAGTGCTATTCGCTATTATACATGCTCTAAGAGTAGATAACGGGCTGTACATTTAAATATGCCCTTAGAAACCCAAATCCAAAGTATGCTTCTGAACGAATGAACACGCAGAATTCTCACATAGGAGAAAAACCATGTAATCTCGCAAGTCACAACTACCCCCAATAAACAGAATTACCGGACCATCAATTAGATCAAAATATTGGCCACAGCCCTACACAGCTATAGAAAAGGTATTAGGAAAGATAATCAACTGCATCCAACGCCACCGGAAGTATTATGGCAAGTTTGGCAAAATGCATTAGGAGAAGCAAGCAATAAACAAAATTCTTCCATGCATAACGAAAGTTACAAATCAGGCTTTCAAGTTCAGAGCAGGCCTAGCACGAGCAGGCAAATAAACATAGTATTTTTGGCCCATAAACAAGAACAAAAAACATTGCCACACTAGCACACCACAAAAACTGAGACAGTTAAGCAGATCTGAAGAATTAGAGCTCTACAAAATAAGGGATAAATCTACTCAGCAGCGACTTCCTGTCCTGCCACAGCTTCATCTTCTGCAGGCCTCTCGAGCTTCATACCAACATCTTCCTTGGTATAATCCCCATGCACCTGGAACAAGCCACAAACCACATTAGAATGACGATTCACATCATAACTCAACAACAAAATGGATTATATTATAACATTCACCTCCATAAGCTTCCCCAGGTCAAATTTTGGGGCCTTGAGGATCTTGACCTTGCGCACGAAGACATTCTGAAGCGGAAAGATGCTTGATGTGGACTTCTCGATTTCCTTCCCAATCACCTCAGGAATGAACTTTGACACGAGCTCCTTCAAGTCACAGGACGATGCCTGGTTCGCCATTATCTCCACCATCTTGCGGCGGATCTACACAGATTACAATCAAACATGGTAAATAAGCAGCTCAAAAATAGCAAGACCACTATATATCAATCAAGATTACCTGTCTAATCTGGCTTGCTTGAGCATAGCAGGTACGTTTCACTTGGTTTGGCCTCCTCTTGGTGAAGCCAATACAGAACAGACGAAGCATATAGTTATCGGTGGTCTTAACGTCCACATGAGCCTCGATGAGCGTCTGCCACTTCTTCACCAATGACCTGAGCTTGTCAGTTGTAAAATCCATCCCCTACAGTAGAACTGGTTAGCAACAAAAAACACAACCTACAGAAGCATTTTTGCATTGTGATAGAATCATTACCCAGAAGTTTGTAAGAACGTTCTTGCCTTGAACATCCTCAGCACGAAGTCTGATTTTACGGTACGCCTGATCCTCATCGTTCTGCAGATCAGCCAAGGAAACCTCGAACACGCGATGTTTGAGACCCTCTGAAGCAATCTAAAACGAAGTATAAATATTTAATTGTCTTACAATGATATTATGACACAGGTGACTTAAAGTAAACCCTGATAAACCAGCAAATAAAGGAATATATGCAATTGAAGAACTACATTCAGGGATCTGCTAACGACCACATGTATATCCTACATTCAGGGTGACAGGGTGTGTTTTATTTAGAATGCAAGAACTGTACATTGGGGAAACGGCTGAGGGTGGGCAAAAGGTGAGCTTATATCAGTCAGCTTATAGCATATTCTGTAGGTATTTTATTGTTCTTTTTGTGCTCTCTCTCTCTCTGAAAATCAAAATCCATCCTTTCATGCATTTCAAGTGTGGCACTTGTCCATATAATTCTCTGCTTAGCTCCTGTGTTACAATGATATCACGATGCAACTGACTGAAAGTAAACCCAGATAAACCAACACGTAAAGGAATACATGCAATTGAAGAACTACATTCAGGGATCTGCTAACGACGAGACATATATCCTACATAATTTTGGGATGGAACAAAGATAAAAACAGGATATAGGAATGCAAGACAAATCTACTTCCAATCTATCTATTCATATCCCAAAGCGCAAGGAAGCAAGCAGCGCGATACCTTTGTGCCCTGTGTCCTGGACACGAGCGTCTTCCCGACGTTCCTCACGTTGAACACCGATGGGGCCTTGATGTCGTACCAATCTTTCTTGGCGAAGGGATCGACGCTGCACGAAGAAAGAAGCCGCATCAACACCCATGCGCCGTGGCAAGGAAGACCGAAAGGAAGGGAGAGGAGATGTGGGGGGAGAGAAACTCACGTCTTCTTCTTGGATCCCTTCTTCCCCTTCGAGATACGCTTGTTTTTCCCCACGGCCATGGCTGAGGCTGCTTCTCCTCCGAGCGCTCGGGCTGAGAGTCAGCGCGCGATCGCGTCGGCGACGGTGGCGGCGTCGGCGCTGCCTCGCTCGCTCGCGTCGGGGTGGAGGAACCCTATCTCGGCGAGGGGTGGGGATTATATAGTCGTGCGGCTCGATCGTGCGGCTGGGATGGCCCGCCCGAATAGAGTATATGAACGGCTGGGATTCGCGAAAGCCCGAATAATGCTCCACTGGGCCCAGGCCCATGAATCCCAGCAGAGGGAAGATTGGCCCTATTAAGGAATAAGTTCATTTTAGGTCTCTCTTCTTGACAACGAGTTTCAAAATCGTCACTCAACCCCAATACCATAAATGTTCGACCCCAACTCATTAAAACCATGCTCCGCAGGCAGTATACGAGAATTGTTTCGCTTACATGATATACTAGTCAGCTTGTAGGACCCACTTGCAAGTCAAATAAAAAATAAAAATAAAAAACTCCCTCTGCTCTCCCCTCCCTCTCCATCGCCATCGCCACTGTCCGGCCGGAGGCCCCCGTCTCAGTGCCACACCGGTGAGCCACCAGCGTCCTGTGCGCCGTGGCTAGGGGCGTAGGCCGCGTAGCCAGGGGTAGTCCAGGTGGGCTTGTGACTACCCCCGAAATCGGCCCATGAACCAGTAACCCCACAGCCAGCCCAATAGAAAGAGATAGCCAGCTAGGGTTTGTTTGTTTGGCGATGCGCACATGCGAGGAGGCAGCGGCTGCAGTTGCGGTTCCTCTCCAACTCTCCCTCACTCTACTCCCTACATCGCCCATCTGCGCCGTGCTGTCCACCGTCGAACAGCGGCCTCTCCGCTTGCGGCTGCGGACAGCCGCCCAACGCCCGATGCTCGCGTCTGCTCGCTTGGCTCCCGCCGACGACGCCTGCTGCCGATGCCCCGCTTGGGCCTCTCCGGCCAATGCCCGCTGTGACCGCCACCCCACCTGCGCCTGCGGCAGCAGACAGCCGTCGGACGGCTGACGCCCTGCCTGCGGCTAGTTGGTCGACGCCCGCCGCCGCCGCCGCGGCGGCCAACCTGTACGCGCGACGCCTGGCGCCCGCTCCCCAGCAAGCCGACCTCTCGCTGCCTACTGCGAGCGGTGATACTGTGACCGTGAGTGGCTAAGCGTTGTCTCTCTGAATCTCTCTCTCAGTCTTTACTAGATTATTACTAGTTAGTGTCTAAAAATCTAAGCACGCTCTTACAGTCTTACTGGTTAGTAGTAACTAGTACTCACTACTCTGTATAGTCACTAATTAAATTTCAATCCGTTGCTAGAATGAAAATCATCGTTCTACTCATGCACAAATGTATATTATTTACTTGCTATAAACTTGCAAGTTACAACATCTCATTGTTTACTTGTTAATTGTTATTATAAGATTTATATTGGGCTATTTTTATTTGGGTAAAACATGAAGAGGAAAGGGGATATCATGGTACTTGAACATTTCGACTTTGTCAAATTAGTGGATTATTGATCTCCTAAGATGTTAATTCTATATTCTATCATATTTTAACTAAACTTTTACTCCATATATATGATCGTGGTGTTCAATTTTTTATATCGTGTCAACTTAGAACGTTATAGTTTGGACAGACAGGACAACCCCACAAAAATTTCTTGGCTACGCCACTGGCCGTGGCGGCGAGAGCGTTAAGGGTGAGGAGCTTCCTCTGCCTTAACTACAGCTAATTAATGACATGGAGATTAGTTTAATCTCTCATGTATCCATAGTTCTAAGCACGCATGGTTGCATCAGATCCAGCTTGCCTCCTCACCTCCTTCGGTGATGCAGCTCCTTGATGATCCTCAGATCTTCTTAGCTGATTGCATAGAGAGAGAGGTAGGTAGTCAGGCACACACTTGATCAATTGACTTGATTGACTGGAGATGATGACAAAGCTTGTTTGCTTGCTAGTGGTGGTGTTTGCGGCAGCGATGGTAGGAGCCGGCAAGCTGAAGGTTGGGTACTACGAGAAGACGTGCAAGGACATGGAGAAGATCGTCAACTCCATCGTCGTCGACTCCGTCAAGGCCAACCGCAGCAAGGGCGTCGGCCTCGTCCGCCTCCTCTTCCACGACTGCTTCGTGATTTCTTCCCATTTCCATTCTGGAATTTGAAGAGGCTGCAACAGTTCTGCTGGCCTTTGGTGTTCTACTTTGACTCGTTGACAGACATCGCACAAGGCGACATATTCTGTAATTTCTCTCTTCATACTAACCCACCAAAACTTTTCCTTGAGATCTTGATACATTTTTGTACTCCCAGGATGGATAGAATACTGGGTTTGATGAGCCTCTTGAAGTATCAACTCCTTTTGATGCTTGATATCCGGTACACACAACCTGTTTCCCATCCAGATTGTTCCATGTTCATCTTCTATAAAATCTCGAGCTTTACCAACTCGCATATTTTTCTTTAGTTCAACTATTTCTGGGTCATTTGCTTGGGCCTGAAGTACTTGGTCCACCAAAGTTGGTTGCGCCTCTAGGGCTGCCACAAAACCTTGTTCGACTAAACCTAAATTTAGTCGTTCAAACTCCTGCTGCAACTGCTCACAAACTTTCGTGGTCACAGCGGCATTGCAGTAATTCTTCTGGCTTAAAGCATCTGCAACTACATTTGCTTTGCCTGGATGATAATGGATACTTAAATCATAATACTTGATCAATTCCAACCATCTTCGCTGGCGGAGGTTCAAATTCGGTTATGTAAAGATATACTTTAAGCTCTTATGGTCCGTATACACTTCACACTTGTTACCAATTAGGTAGTGTTGCCATATTTTCAGGGCATGCACTACGGCTGCTAGTTCTAAATCATCGGGTAGACCCTCATGCGGTCTCAACTGATGAGAGGCATAAGCAACCACCTTTCCTTCTTGCTTCAGCACACATCCAAGCCCTGATCTAGATGCATCGCAGTAAACCTAGAAGTCTTTCGCCTGATTTGGCAAAATCAGCACTGGAGCTGACACCAATCTCTGCTTAAGTTCCTCAAAACTCTTGGTGCACTCGGCAGACCACTTGAACT
This sequence comes from Oryza brachyantha, assembly GCF_000231095.2. NCBI lineage: Eukaryota > Viridiplantae > Streptophyta > Magnoliopsida > Poales > Poaceae > Oryza > Oryza brachyantha. Next base: position 8,068,823 of record NC_023174.2, read on the forward strand.
TCTCTTCCTTTTTCAACTGCTGCGTCATTGGCTTGGCTATCTTTGAGAAATTCTCAATGAACCAGCGGTAATAACCCGCAAGTCCTAAGAAACTTTTGATTTACGAAACCGTCTTAGGTGGGGTCCACTTTGTTACTGACTCCACATTACTGGGGTCCACTGCTTCTCCTTGAGCATTGATCACATGACCTAGGAACTTCACTTCACGAAGCCAGAAATCACACTTACTGAACTTGGCATACAAATGATGCTCTATTAGCTTCTCTAGTACTATCCTCAAATGTTGCTCGTGCTCTTCTTCTGACTTGGAGTAGATAAGTATGTCATCAATGAAGACCACCACAAACTTGTCCAAGTATTCCATGAACACCTTATTCATGAGATTCATGAAGAATGCTGAGGAATTAGTAAGTCCAAACGACATTACCGTACATTCATACAAGCCGTAGCGAGTAGTGAATGCTGTCTTGAGAATATCCTCTTCCTGAATTCTCAACTGATGATACCCTGATCTCAAATTGATCTTGGAGAAGACTTTGGCTCCCTTCAACTGGTCAAACAGATCATCGATCCTTGACAGAGGATACTTATTCTTAATGGTGACATCGTTCAAAGCACGATAGTACACACACATTCTCTTGGTTTTGTCCTTCTTCTCAACAAAAATAACCGGGGCTCCCCAAGGCGAGGTGCTCGGTCGAATGTAACCTTTCTGAAGCTGCTCATCCACTTGATTCTTCACTTCTGCCATCTCATTAGCTGTCATCTTGTAGGGTCTCTTATATATCGGTGCAGTTCCCGGTACCAAGTCGATACAGAACTCGATCTCTCTTTCTGGCGGCATCGTCGTGAGATCATCTGGAAAGACCTCCGGGTACTCACAGACCACTGGTATATCTACCATCTTCTTCGGGTCTTTGACTGCTTCTGAAGGTTGCTCATCTGCTTCCATCTGATACAGACTTGTTCCGATTATCACTGACTCCGGCGACTGATAAGTCACCACTTCACCACCTTCACTGGTCAAGGTGACTGTACGCTTGGCACAATCAATCACTCCTTGATGCTTGGTAAGCCAGTCCATTCCCAAAATGACATCTAGGTCTTTGGATTCGAGAAGGATTAGATTGACTAGAAAGGATGTCCCTTGGATTTCTATGGGCACATTAGGACTATAAAGGTCTGAAATCATACTATGCCCTAGAGCACTAACCCGCATCAGGTTTCTTAACTCTTCCCTTCTTAACCCAAGCATTCCCACAAACTTTCTTGAAATAAAAGTGTGTAGCACCAGAATCAAAAAGTACTGTAGCAGGTACGGAGTTGACAGGAAACATACCTAGTATTACTTCTGGCGCAGCCTGTGCTTCTTCTGCAGTGGTGTGGTTGACACGGGCTTGCACGAACCTCTGCCCGCTGTGCTTCGACTTCGGGCACTTGTCGGCAAAGTGATCTGGGTCGCCACAGTTGTAGCACACCCCAGGCTTAGAACCTGTATCCTTCCTAGCCGGAGGAGGCTGAGCTATCGGTGGAGGTGCATTTTGTTGCCACGGAGCTAGTGCTGGGAGAGCACGCTGAGGTGGAGCACGCTGGGACGAGCCACCGTTGTTGAAGTTGTTGGGGTTGTAGGGACAGTGTTGGCGGACAATGAAGGTAGATTGTCCGTGCTGCTGACTTGGAGGGTGAGGGCCGAGATGGAACCGGGGCTTCTGCGGATGCGGCTGGTTTGACCTAAACTGAGAGGCCTTCCTTTTCCTATCCATCTGGATGTGCTGGTCCTCCTGACAGATGGCCTTGTCGACTAGCTTCTCAAAATCAACATAGTCACCCGAAAGCAATTGTTTCTTTAACTCATCCTCCAAACCTCCGAGGAACTTCTCCTGCCTTTCGGCATCAGTGCGGACATCCTCGGGGGCATATCGCGCTAGGCGATTGAACTAATGAAGATACTCATTCACCATCTTGGTACCTTGTTGCAAAGCGCGGAATTCACGTTTCTTTTGAGTGACTATTCCGTCAGGGATGTGCGCTTTGCTAAAGTTGAGACAGAACTCCGCCCAAGTCACTTCCGTGGTAGCGGTGCGAGTAACCAGGAAATTATCCCACCAAGCAGAGGCGGGACCCATCAGCTGGTGTGTGGAGAAGGAGACCTTCTCCTAGCTAGTGCACTGCAGTAGATTGAGCTTTTTCTCAATGGCATGGAGCCAATCATTTGCCTCCATGGGGTTGGTGGTGCTTGAGAAGGTCGGGGGACGGACACGGAGGAACTTCGGCAACTTGGACTGCACTGGTGGTGGTCCATGCTGCTGTTGGTTATTCTGGTGCTGGTTCACGAGCTGTTGTAGCACCTGTTGATGTTGTTGCTGCTATTGTTCCATCTGCTGCATCATGAGGGTGAGCATCTGCGTCTGACTAGCGAGGATCTGAGCGAGTGACGGGTTCTCTGGTGGGGAAAGTGGGTGAGGTCCTTCGGTGCTAGAGTGGTCGGTGTTGCGGTTGCCGTTGCGGGTGTTCACCATCTGCAGGAGCAGGAGGGAACAGAAAGAGAAAGAAGAAAAAGAAACGACTAAGCAAATAGGGATATATTTAATTAATGAACTATAATTGTCTTGCTTAAGAAACACGCTTAAAAACCACACAACTCCTGGCGGTACAACCATAACCCCACTACTGCTATGGTTCACCACTAGTCCCAAGCCAAGCAAACCTAACACACCAAACCTAACACACAACGACTAAAGAACAAAGCTAAAGGTGACGTCTAATGCGCGGAAGGAGAGCAACGATCGACGGCAGGGGACGAATCTTCTTCCTCGTCTTCGGAACAGCTCCTAGAGTTGTTGGGGAGACCATCTTCATCTTCACCAGAGGCGGACTCACTGCAGCTAGAGACTGTGACGATGAAATTGCGATTTCTTGCAGTGTTGAAGGGGGAGACACCTTCCTCGGGAACCGGGGTCAGAGACGTTGGCACCATCTGCATCAGCGGTCTTGGTTCATCCGGGGCACCGGGTTAGGACTGAACTCTTGGTGGCCCGCAGGTTCGCTTCCTTGCTGTGAGGCGAAGCCTCGCACCACCGGGCTCTGGGAATCCTTTGAGTCTGGCATTCTCCTTCTTCATGCAGTCGATCTCATCCTGCAGCTGGACGATCTGGGTGAGCTTGGTGTCGTTCAGGGCCTTGGACGCTTCATGGGGTATCCTGTCGTGAAGGACACTCTTGCCAACTCTGCCACGAATCCATCCATTCCAAGTCCACGGTGGAACAAGGGGTGGTTGGCCATCTAAAGAACAACAAGGATTTAGAATCAATGGATGCAAAATTTTATTTCAAGATAAATAAATCATAAAAGAAACAAAGTAAATAAAATTATACCCGTAAATCAATTTACTCACGCTTTTCAACCAGAGAGATTTAGCTTTTAAATAACTCACCCCTTTGAAAAGCACTAAACCATTTTCAAAGCAACTCTAACTTTCACAAACTATGCACAAACATGAAAAACAAAGAGCACTTAGTGTTTCCATTGGGCTGATCCTACGGTCAAAGGAGGCTCTGATACCAACTTGTCACGCCCAGAAATTCCTCACACGAATTTCTGAACTTAATTGTGTATTAAAATCCCTGTCCAGGACCAGCCAGGGTACATAAGTACACAATGTTGATTACATAACCATCGTTCTTAGAAACAACTGAAAGTAACACTTATTCTAATGAAAATGCAGCGGAAAGAAAAGTAGACTAGCTCCAGCGGGTACGGCTCCAGTCCAGAGGCAAAGCTTCGACGGAAGACCAGCGCTGTGAGTCTCCTCCATCGAACTCCACTTCTAACTCTAGAGGCGAGGGGGGGGAGTAGGGCAATGCTGAGTACAAACTACCGTACTCAACAAACAGCTTGGAAAAGAGGGTAATAAATGATGCATAAAGATCATCAAGGGCAAGCTAAGGTTAGTTGCAATAAAGCAGCATTTAAATAAGTAACAGGGATTGAATTGAATAAAGCTAATTAAATACATTAAAGAATAAGTAAATAACAGTTGTAAAATACCACAACAGTGTCCAATGTTACACCACGTTGCGACAGGCCCAACCACTACTCAACATTACATCATGTTGCAGTAGTCCCAAGTGAAAACCAGTTTACCCAAGTCATTAAAGGTTCACGAATCATAGTGAAGCTGGGAGTCCGCCCGTAACCGTGGGCACGACTATTCGAATAGATGATATTGTGATCAGAGGTGTACTACTGTACCCACAAGACACGACTCCACTACACTTGAACGTGCACCGACATACCACCATGGCATACCTGAAAGGAGACCGTGATAGGACCCGTCACATAACCCTCCCTATTTAATCGCACCGCACTTCAGGTTTCACTCCCTCCTTTACACCAAGTCGGGCAGTCCCCTCTTGTGCCTTGGTAGATCCGTAAGTAGCAGAGGCTTTTGTTACACCACGATTGCCCGTCCATACTCCATCACGCCTACCCTTGCCTTGGTACGTCAAATAGTTCGAAGCCATGCTTCAAATCCCACCTTACCCACTCGGCATGTGGTTACCACTAACTTACTTCCAGGGTTTCCCGTGAACCGGTCCTTAATTGCCATGGGTGCGACTCTCAAAACCATGCACCCACATCCCACCATTATCAATATTTTAGTAGATAATAACCCGAACCGGCTGATGAATCATAATTAACAGCTATCCAGAACTAGTGATGATTAAGTGTGATCCCATGAGCTACTTGTTCTAAGCATGGCTAAGCATTAACCTAGACCTAACTCTACTCAAGTTACCCCTGGTCTAACATGAATAAAGTTGGATAATCAACGGCATAATAATAAGGATTACCCGAAAAATAAATACAGTAAATACTTTAATTAAAACAATACACATTTGAATAAATAAAGCGGGGAATTTGCAATAATAGGTTCAATATGATCAAAGATGAGTGTCACTTGCCTTCCTCTGGCCCCTGGGTAAGTTCAGCGACGATCTCGAAATAAACCGGCTCTTCGGCGGGGTCCGAATCTAAGCGACAAAGCACAAAAATAAATAAAACAGGCACAAACTCTACTGAAACAGTAAAAAAAGTGTTTTTAATGGATTCTTGATAATTTTATGAATTTAATGAAATTTGAATGGACCTAAACGGAGACTAGACGAATTAGATATGAATTTTAGAAGTTTTATGGGTTTTTAACTAAACAGAAAAGTCCTAAATCAATTATTGCGCAATTAATAGGGCTGGCTGACGTCAGCGAGGAGAGAGGGAGGACGGCGCCGACAGGTGGGCCCCGCAGACAGTGAGAGGGAGGGGTGAGGGGAGGATGACGTCCGGGCCCGGGGAAGAGAGAGAGGAAGGGGGTGGCGCCGGCTGACGAGTGGGCCCGGGGAGGCAAGAGAGATGGAGAGGCCGACGGGTGGGGTCCACCCGTCGGGGGGGCAAGGAAAATAGGGGAGGAGAGGGAGATGGCGACTGCCAGCGCTCGGCGACGGCAACCGGCGGTTGGGCGCGGCGGCCTCGGCGGCACGGACCGGTGGGGAGGAGCGGCGACGCGCTCGCGAAGGGGAGGGCAGCGCGAGGTGACGCGGAGACGGCTCGGAGGCGGCTCTAGCGCGGGGAGGAAGACGGTGGCGACGGGCGGCCGAGATGGTGACGGTGTGCGGCGGCGGAGGGCGGTGGCGTCGCGAGGTGGCGATGACACGGTGGCCGCGAGGCGACGACGACGTTGGGCAGCCACCTAGCGGCGGCGGCAGACGGCTTCCGGCGCGTGGCAACAGCCCGGGCGTACTGGCGACGACGGCGGAAGGAAGGGAGAGGGGGAGGGGAAGATGGAGGCGCTCACTGGCGACGGGGAAGTGGCGCGAGGTTGGTGACGACTGGGAACGGACGACGGCGAGCGGAGAGGTGGTGGCGATGTCCGGAGCGCGGTTGGTAGCGTGCGGACGATGAGGTCAGGCACGACGGCGACAAGGACGAAAAGGCGGGGAGGGCGCTCGGGTGCCCACCAGCGGCGGCGATGGTCGGCAGGGAGTTGGCGAGGTCGAGGCGGAGGTGGCTACGTGGATGGGCGACGGCGAGCGGCGCTCGACGGCGGGATCAGATGCGGCGGGGAAGGAGGAGGGCGCGGCGGCGACAGAGCTTGGGCGGACGGGGAAAAGCAGCGGTGGCGCGCGGACGACGGGATTTATTGGGGAAAGCGCCGGCTAGGGTGGGGCGGCCGGTGGAGACCGAGTCGGCCCCGGCGACGAATTCGGCGGCGGTCGTTGCAGGATATAGGCGGAGTCTGGTTCGGCGACGAGGTGGACTTGGGCGCGGCCGGTGCAAGGAGGCGCGGCGGACTTCGGTGCGGGCGCGGGCGAAGAAAGCTGGGCCGACGGCCCAGGCGGAGGGAGGAGGGCACGCGCATGGGAGAGGGGCGGCCGGTCGGCTGGGCCGGCCGAGCGAGGAAGGGTGGGCCGGTCGGCTGGGCTGGCCCAAGATGGATGGAAAAAGGAAAAAGGAGGGGAAGGAAAAGAAAGGAAGAAAAAGAGAAAAAGGGAGGAAAATTGGACTTCGGCCCAATTTGGGAAGGAGCGAAAAAGAAAGAAAAAGTGGGAAAAAGGAAATCTCCACTTTTGCCGAATTTTAATTTATTTAGTTTGGCAAAATTTTATACCTCTGCGATTTAAGTTTAAATCATGTTAATCAATTTGGAACTTCGATTTAATTAAATTAATTTATTTAGAGGGATTTTTCCTAAGTTAATTAAGCCAATTATTATTTACGAATTTCTTTTATGAATTAAGGCTTAGGATAAAACTCCGGGTGTGACAGCCATCCAAAAATTTGATCTATACAAAAATGGAATCCTGACGACACAATGATTCCATTTTTTCAAACAGATCTCAATTCCAACAACAAATAAAATTTTTTTCCCCAAATTTGTATGATACAAGTTGAAAGGTGGAAGGTGGGAGGGAATTTGGTGTAGGGGGAGAGGGAGATCGACAATGAGAGGTGGAGGGGGTGAGACGACCAAGCAAAACAAGGAAAGCTATCTAAACCAATATGTTAAGAGCAAGGAAAACTAATCCAATCTACTATTTTCTTTTCAAAGCAAAGAAACTAATGTCACACCCGGAGTTTTGTCCTAAGCCTAAAATCGTAAAAAGAAATCCGTAAATAACAATTGGCTTAATTAACTCAGGAAAAATCCCTCTAAAAGAACTTAATTTAATTAAATCGGGGCTCGCAAATCGACTAACTAGATTTAAACTCAAATTGCAGAAGTATAAAATTTGGTCAAACAAATTAATTTAAAACTCAGCAAAAGTGGGGCTTTCCTTTTTCCTTTCTTTTTCCCTTCCTTCTCAAATTGGGCCGAAGTCCAATTTTCCTCCCCTTCCTTTTCTTTTTCCTCTTTCTTTTTCCTCTCCTCATTACCGGGCCGGCCCAGCTGAGCCGGCCCATCTCCCCGCTCGGCCGGTCCAGCCGACCGGCCTCCTCTCCCCGCGCGCGCGCCCCCTCCCGCCTGGGCCGCCGCTCGGCCCAGCTCGCCCGCGAAGTCCGCGCCGCCTCCCTCCGCCTTTGCGCCACTGACAGGCGGGGCCCACCTGTCAGCGACCACGCCCGCGCCCGCGCCCGCGCCGACCGAGTCCGAGTCCACGCCGCGCTGCGCCGCCGCTGGTGAGCGTCTCCTTCCTCCTCCCCTCTCTCTTTTCCTTCCCGGCCGACCGCCACCGAGCCGCACGCCATCGCCGGACGTGTGCGGTGCTCGTCGTCGCCGCCGCCCGCCGCTGTCGTCGTCGCCTTCGCGACGCCGTCGTCAAGCCGCCGCCACCCACGACCGTGCGCGCCCGAGCTCGTCGCCCGGTCGTCGTCGTCGCGCCAGTCCGTCGCCGCCGCTTTGCCCGGCTGCGCCGCGTGCGCCGCCGTCTCGGTCGTGCGCCGCGCGCCGTCGCCGGACGCCGGTCGTCGCCGTCGCCGCGCGCCGCCGCTGTCGCCGCCGCCGGCTGCCGCTGTCGGCCGAGCCGCTCTCCCCGCTCCCCTGCTCTCTCTCCCTCTGACCGACGGGTCCCACCCGTCAGCCGCCGCCGCACCTTCTCCTCCCTCTCTCCTCCCCGGGCCCGCGTGTCAGCCTCTCCTCTCCCCTCTCTCCCACCGACAGGTGGCCCCCACCCGTCAGCGCCTCCTCTCTTCTCGCTGACGTCAGCAGCCCCATTAATTGCGCAATAATTGATTTAGGACTTTTCTGTTTAGTTAAAAAACCCAGAAAACTTCTAAAATTCATAAGTAATTCATCTAGTCTCCGTTTAGGTCCATTCAAATTTCATTAAATTCATAAAATTGTCAAGAATCCATTAAAAATACTTTCTTTTGCTGTTTCAGTAGAGTTTGTGTATGTTTTATTTATTTTTGTGCTTTGTCGCTTAGATTCAGACCCCGCCGAAGAGCCGGTGTACTTCGAGATCGTCGCCAAAGTTCCCTAGGGGCCAGAGCAAGGCAAGTGGCACTCATCTTTGATCATATTGAACCCATTATTGCAAATTCCCCGCTTTGTTTATTCAAACGTGCATTGTTTTAATTAAAGTATTTACTGTATTTATTTCTCTGGTAAACCTTATTATTATGCCGTTGTTTATCCAACTTTATTCATTCCTAGACCAGGGGTAACTTGATTAGAGTTAGGCCTAGGTTAATGCTTAGCCGTGCTTAGAACAAGTAGCTCATGGGATCACATTTAATCATGCTTAGTTCTGAATAGCTATAATGTTGATTCATCACCCGGTTCGGGTTAATGTCAACTAAAATATTGATAATGGTGGGCTGTGGGTGCATGGTTTTGAGAGTCGCACCCATGACAATTAAGGACCGGTTCACGGGAAACCCTGGAAGTAATTAAGTGCTAACCACATGCCGAAATAGGTAAGGTGGGATTTGAAGCATGGCTTCGAACTATTTGACGTACCAAGGCAAGGGTAGGCGTGATGGAGTATGGACAGGCAATCGTGGTGTAACGAAAGCCTCTACTGCTTCCGGATCTACCAAGGCACAAGAGGGGACTGCCCGACTTGGTGTAAAGGAGGGGGTGAAACCTGAAGTGCGGTGCGATTAAATAGGGAGGGTTGTGTGACGGGTCTATCACGGTCTCCTTTCCGGTATGCATGGTGGTATGTCGGCGCACGTTCAAGTGTAGTGGAGTCGTGTCTTATGGGTACAGTAGTACACCTCTGATCAGAGGATAATCTATTCGAATAGCCGTGCCCACGGTCACGGGCGAACTCCCAGCTTCACTGTGATTAGTGAACCTTTAATAACTTGAGTAAACTGGTTTTCACTCGGGACTACTGCAACGCGGTGTAACGTTGAGTAGTGGTTGGGCCTGTTGCAACGTGGTGTAACGTTGGACAGTGTTGTGGTATTTTGCAACTGTTATTTACTTATCCTTTACTGTATTCAATTATCTTTATTCATTTTAATCTCTGTTATTTGTTCAACTGCTGTTTTATTGCAACTAACCCTAGCCTGTCCTTGATAATCCCTATGCATCATTTATTACCCTCTTTTCCGTGTTACTTGTTGAGTACGGTGGTTTGTACTCAGCCTTGCCCAACTTTTTCCCCTCCAGAGCTAGAAGTTGAGTCCGTTGGAGGTGTCTCTCAGGAGTGAGCTGGTCTACCGTCGGAGCTTTGCCTGTGGACTGGAGCCATACCCGGTGGAGCTAGTCTACCTTTTCTTTCCGCTGCATTTCCGCTAGAATAAGTGTTATTTTCAGTTGTTTCTAAGAACGATGGTTATGTAATCAACATTGTCTTTTTGTGTACCCTGGCTGGTCCTGGACAGGGATTTAATACACAATTAAGTTCAGAAATTCGTGTGAGGAATTTCTGGGCGTGACAACTAATATGTTATCTCTTCTTTCTCATGTGCAACTATGAACCACAGTAAAAGCAGAGTAAAACCTAGATGCAAACGACGCAACTCCCAAACCGACCAACGAAAAATTCCCGAAACCACAAAAATAGAACCGTGGCGGCGAGTCGATTTCGTTTTTGTAGATCCCAATGAAAACAAAGACACGGTGGGCAGCGACAGGGGTGGTACTAGACGTGAACAGAACTCGAAACTCTAGACGGACTAACTCTAAGACCAGCAACACGACTCAACAATGCAACTTAAAACTCAACAATGCAAAAACAGAAAAGAACAATGCAAGGCACAATGCAAGGGGTACCTAGCTATTTATAGGGGTGGGAGGACAACCAATGGTGCGCTAGGGTCGTGCTCCACCAGATTGGGGCGCACTCCACTTGGGCCCCTCTTGGGCCGGGGTCCTAAACAAAGTTACAAACCCAAAGGCCCATGATAGGTGGCGCAACATCTTGTTTCTTTATTTGTGGATGACTGGGATGGAAGTTGATGATGAGGCTGGATCCGTTGAAAATATGACTCCAAGATCTTTCCATCAAGTACTCGCGGAGCCAAAACGGAGCTCGTATGCAAATTTCAAATTTGGCGGTTGTTTGCAGTTAGCAATGTAGCGTGTGGCCGAATCGGATTCCAGCACTTGATCATCTTGATCTTAATGTGAGCAATGATTGTATCAATGGTAGGCTTGGTCGCATCACTAGGGTCCCCGCGGGTACAAAGCCTCCCCTGTCCCCATCCTTGACCAAACCTAGGGCCCTGGCCTCATGGGGGAAATTGCCAACCCTATGCCCTCTAGCTCTCACACACACGCCTCATAGCTAGTGTGCACCCACCGCACTATTCCAACAGCCCATGGAGTCGCATGTTGGACTGCTTCGCTCGGTTGGGACACTAGTGGCATCTATTGCTTGTGGACTCTAGGCCTTGCTCCTGTTCATCATCATTGACACATTCCACCTTTCACCGCCCTCCCTTCACTCAAATGTCTCTTCTTTGCCACCATGTGCTATATGATATTGGCGGTCCAACTCGACCTTGCCTCGGGTTCACTGGCCACCAAGTGGTTGCCTCACACCCTTAGTAGGAGAGAAGACGTGGAGAGAGAAGAGGGAGATGGGAGATAAGATACTATGACATGCCCTTGTTTAGTTCAAGAGCTGTCCGAAATACTTAACCAAAGTTTCTTTTTTAGTAATAGGAATAAAAGGTACAACACTAGCATAAACAGGTATGGGTCCTCTAGATAAGCAAAGCAATTGATCACGACATTACCATGCATGGACACATGACTTGAAGTTTGTTTCAAAAAACTGGTGCACGAGATCTAGGACCCTCCGCCCCATTTAAGTTTTGTCCCAAATAACTTTTACGCCATTACTCCCATGCTATTCTTGGTGGACTCAATCACCCTACCAAGCTTTCAAGACATTAATAGGGGGCATTTGACATTTCACCGTAGTATTTTACGATGGACAAAGTATGAGCTAATAGACCTAATTTAAATTTACCGTTCTTCATCCTATGTGTAGTGGTGGAGCGGCTAGAGCCTAGTGTTATCAAAGGCTCCTAATTAAGTTTTATTCATGTGTTTGCAGTAAGTACAAGACATCCTACAATAATAGCAAGGTCAATATTATAGCCAACCGCTAGGTATAAAAACTAACACATCTACAACTATCGATGATCTAGGTCGGCAATAATATATAGAGTGGATAGAAAGGCTCAGAAATAAATAGTATGAAGGTGTAGGTTTACTCAGGTTCGGGCTCTCAACTAGCGAGATAATACCCTACTCCTGCTTGGGATTGTATTTGATGATGTATATAGATATGTCCCTTGAGGGGTGCCTTGTACCCCTTATACAGTGGGGTAAGACTTAAAGAGATGGCAGAGTCCTAATCTAGTAAGACTAAGATTTATCCTGTGGATACTGCTGGGTCTGATTTTCTCGGTATGCAATTAGGATATTATCAAACTCCTAACCGATCTGATACAGATATGATTACCTTCCTATTAGTTACCCCTATATTTATACGTATATGTATAGGTTACGGATACCCCTAGTATAGGCATCCCACAATAGCCCTCAAAGTTATACATAGCCACACAAATTATTCGTGTAGATTGTTAACCATCAGATGCAGCTTCACGTTGTACGCTTGACGTTATCCGAGTGCTTCCCGAGTACTCTGTGATGATTGAAAAGACTGTGGAGAGCTCTGAATGAAGGAAAAAGGTAGGTGCGTCAGGGACGCACCTAGGGTTTAGGTTTACCTATTAGGTATAGCTCCGACTCTATGCTTAAATGTTAAAAACAATTAAACATAGAGTTTAACATAGACCGTGAAATCTTATGTGCATCGAAGATGCACCTAATAGGTATAGCTCCTAACTCTGTGTTTAAATGCATAACAATTAAACATGGAGTCTCTATGGACTGTTACTGTTAACACTAGATTTTGGAAATTGTCGTTATGGATTAATGCACGATTAAAGACCAAATCAGGCAGGAGAAAGGGAATCGGCTAGAAACATAAGCTGAAGACGATACGAGTTCAGCCGATAGAGTTTGAATCGGACAAGGATTGGAGTCCGATTGGGCCCGTGAGCTTAGAGATAGAGTCGGTCGGTATTAATCAAGAGTCCGTGTAAGTTAGTTTGTTTTTATCTTAAAGTTTGTTTAGGATTTTATATCTAATTAGAGTCCGGATTCTTATCCAGCGTTGTAAAGACAACAATTAGTTCATCAATTCAACCTCGGTACATTGCCAATCTTTTCGACAGAGCGAGCTCTCGGCACTGCTCTATCTCGATGTTGACCTAACATGGATTGATTAGAAATTCTGAAGGGTCTCATCCTGATCTCGCAAAGGATCAACTTGTGTGTACTCGAGGACTCTTAGGAAAAGAAAAGCACTTTTCTCTCTCAGCAGTTAGACCGGCTATGGGTGGGTTGGTTATATACTGCGCCTTCCTTCTTCGAACCCGAACCTTTTGGTATGTATTGCCCCCTAACTATAGATCAGATCCACTGGACCAGAAACTCAATTCCGCATTGCTGCTAAGTCGTCGAACTTATCAGATTCACAATGTAAGTTTGTGTTTGTAATCTACTATATTTGAAGTAGTGATAGGTTCTCGATCAAGTCCTCACAAGTTCTTTATTTGATCTATCTATATGAGCTTGTTCAACTCGATTCTATCTCGGTTTGGTCCGATCAATCTAGTTGTACTCGTGAGGGCTTATCGTTGGGTTCTAACCAACATTATTTCAAGTAATCAGTTGGTTTACGTATTAAACTCATCGATCTTCACGTTTCCCATGGTTATATCGTGCTTGACTGCATCATGTCTCGGTTAGATCCGTTCTATATAAGTTTAGTTCGATGGCTATAGGAATTTGTCCGATCAGCTAAGATTAATAAATAGATTGATGGATTACGCTACATTTGGTATCCGATTACTCATATGTTGTAATATTTTACTGATTTCATGCATGATTACGTTTAGATTTGAACTGTCTTCGTTTAGTTCTATCTTATATAGGTCTTCTATCGTATTGTAATCTATATTGCACCAAAAATTATAGTGCACCAAGTGAGACCTTCACTTGTACATCCTCACCTCTCTAATCTAACGGCCCACCTCTATCTATCTACCAATCAACGGCTGGGATCACGCCGCCTCGCCCTCACCCATCGCCCACAGACGCCGCCTCGCCCTCACCCGCGTCTGTGCCACCGCGCCCCGCGAGCGACGCCGCCGCCCCTCCACCGCGACCGACGCCGCCGCTCCACCGTCCCCGCCCCTCCACCGTGCTGCCGCCGCTCCGTCTCGCCACCCGCGACCGACGCCGCCGCTCCACCGCCACCAACCCTCCGCCGCACCGCCGCACCTCCACTGCGCTGCCGCCGCTCCACCGACGCCGCTGAGGGAGGTGGAGGAGAGGCTGGAGAGCGTGTACCGGCTGGCGATGAAAGGGAGGGACATGGTGGACGCGGGCTACGGCGACGGGTAGGAGGACACCGGCGTGGTGGACGAGGAGGTGGAGCGGGTGCTCCTCGTCGCCAGCTGCGCCACCTGCACGAGCCCTTCGGCCGGATCCGCGGCCTCCTCATCCTCGACGTCTCGCGCAATCAGCTCAAGGTATCGCTAACCCTACAGCCTGCATTGCTATTACCATTCGAGGATCCGCGACGTTCCCCAATTCGCCATTTTGATGAGGAGTTCCCATTGTGAGAGCTACTGCACTCCTCCCTTGTGCAACCTCCCTTGCCTACCCAAGTCCAAATACAAATCGACCGCGGATGATGTCGCCGCCGCCGCTTCTCCAACTCCGGCCACCGGCGTCGCAGCAGCTTTGGCTGAGGACAAGCCTCCTCCGGTGCAGAAGATTGAGGCTGCGACGACAGACAAGGACGATGACGACGATGATGATGAGGCTAGCAAGGAAGTGGTGGTGACCGTGGTTCCCAAGAGTAGCCTGAAGAAGACTAATTGTGAGGACAGTAAGAATGTGGTGAAAGGCAATGCGAAATGGATGGATTTGCTGGGGAGGATCTCACTGAAGTCAAAGAATTTGAGCCAAGGTAACATTTGTGCTCTTCTCATATTTATTTACTTACTACTGTCTATTTCAAATGTCTGGTGAATTTGGTGTGATGTAGTGTCAAAATGCAGAATACGTATCTTGTGATATTTGTGTTCATCGATTTGGGTAGAAACAGTTGCGCTAACGGAAATGTGGAATGTCTCTGATATCTAGAGGAATGTTCTGGTCTTAGGTAACTGATTCATGCATTTGCTATAAGTCATGGTCATTTGTAGTTGGTTGATATTAGGGGTTATCAAATGACTGAGTCAATGGTCGTTTTTTTGCCTTCTGCCCCTTGATGATGGTGGACTTCTTTTGTTATTCCGACGTAGTGGCTGTGTAAGATGGTCGTTAAAGTATTATTAAGTCTACTATATTTTGACCTTGGCTTTGGTGTGTAAGCATAGATGCGGCTGCTGTGAGCACAATCCATCTGATCTTGATCTTATTAAGAAATCAGATGGCTGGGGTCATACTCTGAAGAAGTAAAGATAAATTGTTATTTATCACAATAAGTTACTAAAAATAAAATCTCACTTTGTCTTGTTTGACTAACAGTGGAGACCAAGCAATCTTCTTCCCTATTGGGTAGCCGCCTTATAATCCTAAACACGATCAGTTTTTTCTTCAATACGTCCAAAATTGGTGGTTTTCTTCAATGCAGCAAGAAAACATAATCGAATATCCAAATTACATTTGTCGCTATCTATATTTAGGCAAGTCCACCTGTCTAAATTGAGGCCTTGTCACCTTGCACTGCCCTGGGGTTGTTGCATCCTTTGCTTTTGGTCGGTTTTTCTTTGTATTTTGTGCTTGCTTTGTGTAAAATGTAAACCTGAAGCTCTGCAGGAGATTCGATTTTTTTTCGACGGCAGTTGTATCCATGCAGCAGTCATAGTCAGATTAAGGTGTTACATGGACATCTTATTTGTAAATACAGGTCCAGTCCATCTGTCAGCAAAATGGTCTGAATGTGTGTTGCTCAACTAATTAATCATTAGTGCATTTACCAAGCTTACTCTTTCCATATCCTTTTCTTCTCCAAACTTATACGTCATAATGGAGATTTCATTGTCAAGCTGCAATGTTTTGTTTTTTGTTGATTCCATCTAAAGATATTGTTCTGTTTTTTCTTCAATTAGTTTGCAGCACATCAAGTGGGTAATTGTATATCACTTTCTATAACCCTCTCTACACAGCCAAGCTAAAAAGAACAAGCAAACCCTCAACACTATCTTTAAAAAAAATCCATGCACATGGCAGTTTTGTACTTAAACCTTCATTTTCAGAAGAAGTCAACGGGTTCGTTGTGGTGTTTTGGATTGATTCCAGCTGCTTTATATTATCCTATCATGAGTGGATACACTGAATGTTGATGATCTATGTCTTTCACATTCCCCATCGCTTCATTTAAACTATTAATGGCACATTAACACGAACATCTTTCACTGTCTTCTTCTATGATGGAAATGCCATACTAACATAATTATCCATTGTTGTCACTTTCAGAGTTCCTTTCCTTTTACAGATCTATTTGATTTGAACCATTCTACACTAATTAGTGAAAACATTGATTGCCATGACCCCATGACTGTTCAAACCTCTGATTACAACAACAAAATTCAACTCTATCATCGTTCTTGATACTTGTACTACATTTTCTCACATGCAGAGAATCTGGAGACTCGGATGATGAAGATGGCAACACCTGCATCTGTGTCATCCAATAAGCACTCCCTGGAGATCATCACTGTAAATTCTCTGAAAGGAAAACCCAAAAACAAGTGTATGGGCCAGCCATTAGTTGTTTATTGTCAGTAGAGAGATCAACAGAGATCACCCCATTGTGTTGTTGGTTTATCTGGATGGAATTGGCTTGTGTTGTTGTATCAGCAGCAGCTTCAGCAGTACATGTTGCACATGCATAGCTTTTAGAGTTTTAGAAGATTCCTGCCAAATCTGATCAAGTTCTTGCCTGTTTTTTGTTCTGGTAACCTGGCTGAGTGGTTGGTGTGTTGTGGTGGCTGGCTGATCAGCATTGTACAAGCAATTTCTTCCTGTCCTGGAATTGCAGGTGCAACAATTTCATTCCCGTAGAATTTTTTTAATATAACTGAATGTTTGCTAAAATCATTTTTTAGTAAAATCAAATTCTAGCGTTTGCAGCCACACAAATCTAAGGAACATTGAAAAGTCTCTTTTATTTTCGCCATTTGTTATTGTTGCCTTGCAATAGTTTAGTTTATTACCAGCCCAAATTCATATATAATCTGTCAGTGTCCTCTTTCTCCTGAACCACACTCATATTCTAAATTCATACCTTTTTTTACATCTTTTTTGGACGAGAACGAGATAAGCTTTATATAGAACCATTTGTCTTGGGTCATGGCGAGTTGGCGACAACAGTGGTAATCAATTGGTCCTACCGAACGGTGGCGCAAGTGGTCTTATTTGTGTTCTTTTAGTATATCCATGATTTTTATAAAAGACTCAATTTATTGAGAGCAATCCATAATGGTTTTCTTCAGTATTCCCTCATTTACTATCCCTTTTTTAGAGTTAAGGTCCTAACTGGGAAGATATCAAGTTGTTTACTAGAAGATATGGAGTTGATCATGTTTCCAGTTTGGGTAAAAATATCTCAACTTAAAGGAGATCGAAAGTCGTGGATTTTTCAATAAAACTAAAAAAAAGGACATGGAATATTTATGGAATCTAAAAAAATAGTAGCTGTTTCTTATGTGGAAAAGGACTGCAATTACTGTTTACATGTAGGTTAAAATGGCACATTACTGATACTATGGTTTCAAGCAGTGTAAATATAATTATCATGCTTACGTACAAAATTAAATCCAGCTGATCGATACATAAGGTGATTCCATAGGAATAATCCGTACCCGTCGTTTCCACGTGAAAAATTCAAGAGTGAAGTGGACCGACGGTCTAACTTGTGTACATGTGTCATCTAAGTCTCTGAACTCACAAAATGCATTTTTAGGTCCCGAACTTGTCTGGAATGTCATATTGGTCCAAACGAGCTCCGATCCGTTTCATCCGCTAACGTGGCATGTCCACGATGACACATGCACACAAGTTTAGGGACCTAGATGATACGACATGTGATAATTTATTATATGTCATATGGTTTCTACGGTCATGCTTAAATGCTTAAGTTCATTAGAAATTACATGGTTTTCAAAGATACAAAAAACTTGCGACTATTTTCTCTAGGCCGCTATGAAGTTTATAGTATCTCTATCGTTTTTCCTTTTGAAGTAATGATAGAGTTTGAGACCGAGGGAAGAAGATGATTACGTAATTTATTATATGTCATATGGTTTCTACGGTCATGCTTAAGTTTATTAGAACTTACATGGTTTTTAAAGATAAAAAACTTGCAACTATTTTCCCTAGGTCGCTATGAAGTTTATATTATCTCTATTGTTTTTCCTTTTGAAATAATGGTGAGTTTGAGCGCAAGGGAAGATGATGATTACGTAAAACGAGATATCATTAGTGAATAATAAATTAAGCACTAGCTATTGTAAACTTTAAATATGGGTTATTTTTTAAAAAAAGCAATTGATATATAGATTTTTTTTTGGCAAAAATACACCATTACCAGTTCGGAACATGCATAAACGGGAATCTAAAAAAGTTTTCACCCTTTTTCTCTTTCAAAATGCACCCTAAATATATTTCATTGTTGATAGTTAAAACATATTATATTTTATTTGTTTAGTTTGCAAGGATTTAAATATATCACTTAAATATATCACCATAGTGTTAGCAGGGGTATATTACCAATGTAAAACAGGTTGTCAAGTTCAGAGCAGGCCTAGCACGAGCAGGCAAATAAATAGTTTTTTTTGGCCCATAAACAAGAACTAAAAACATTGCCCCACTTGCACACCACAAAAACTGACAGTTAAGCAGATCTGAAGCATTAGCGCTCTGCAAAATAAGGTACAAATCTAATCCGCAGTGACCTCCAGTCCTGCCACAGCTTCATCTTCTGCAGGCCTCTCGAGCTTCATACCAACATCTTCCTTGGTATAATCCCCATGCACCTGGAACAAGCCACAAACCACTTTAGAATGACGATTCACATCATAACTCAACAAGAAAATGGATTATATTACAACATTCACCTCCATAAGCTTCCCCAGGTCAAATTTTGGGGCCTTGAGGATCTTGACCTTGCGCACGAAGACATTCTGAAGCGGAAAGATGCTTGATGTGGACTTCTCGATTTCCTTCCCAATCACCTCAGGAATGAACTTTGACACGAGCTCCTTCAAGTCACAGGATGATGCCTGGTTCGCCATTATCTCCACCATCTTGCGGCGGATCTACACAGATTACAATCAAACATGGTAAATAAGCAGCTCAAAAATAGCAAGACCACTATAT
Organism: Oryza brachyantha; assembly: GCF_000231095.2. NCBI lineage: Eukaryota > Viridiplantae > Streptophyta > Magnoliopsida > Poales > Poaceae > Oryza > Oryza brachyantha. The sequence continues at coordinate 8,087,748 of NC_023174.2, forward strand.
ATCAATCAAGATTACCTGTCTAATCTGGCTTGCTTGAGCATAGCAGGTACGTTTCACTTGGTTTGGCCTCCTCTTGGTGAAGCCAATACAGAACAGACGAAGCATATAGTTATCGGTGGTCTTAACGTCCACATGAGCCTCGATGAGCGTCTGCCACTTCTTCACCAATGACCTGAGCTTGTCAGTTGTAAAATCCATCCCCTACAGTAGAACTGGTTAGCAACAAAAAACACAACCTACAGAAGCATTTTTGCATTGTGATAGAATCATTACCCAGAAGTTTGTAAGAACGTTCTTGCCTTGAACATCCTCAGCACGAAGTCTGATTTTACGGTACGCCTGATCCTCATCGTTCTGCAGATCAGCCAAGGAAACCTCGAACACGCGATGTTTGAGACCCTCTGAAGCAATCTAAAACGAAGGAAGTATAAATATTTAATTGTCTTACAATGATATTATGACACAGGTGACTTAAAGTAAACCCTGATAAACCAGCAAATAAAGGAATATATGCAATTGAAGAACTACATTCAGGGATCTGCTAACGACCACATGTATATCCTACATATTGCTAAACCAAACCCTAGCAAGTAGGGTGTGCATCCAATACAATGAAGTAACACAGACAACCTCAAACCGCACAATCACTAACAATACTAGTGTTATTTGTTGAGGACTATGGATTACAAAGACTGAATAGTGCATAAACAGAAAAAATGAAGATGGTACCACTAAACTGTACAGTACTGTAGTACAAATTTGTGAAAGTAGACGGATAAATAGATGACATTGAACAATACTTTTGTCCTTACACAAATTGCCATGCAAAGTCATACAAAGCTCATCTGAACTAGCATCGGTCATCAGGAAGCAAAAAACTTTGTTTGTATTAATTATAAAGAGACGTCCTTTTCGCTACTATATAAAAGACCCCAATGGTGGTGGTCCGTGAGTCTGCCTTGCCTCTATCCACTGACGTGTGGGCCCCTAAAAGTCGGTGGAATCGGTGTGCCGCGCTTGATCTCTCGATCCCTTTCGTCTCTGGACTCCCCTAGCAAATCGCCACCATCAGCAAGCCCGCGACATCCATCTATGAAACTACTGTTCCAGATCATCCAAAACATGTACGCTGTTCGAAGAATAAAATTTGGCGTTTTGATTTTGCAGTAAAACAAACTAATCAGCTGTGCAGAAAACCCCCCAAAAAAACTCTAGAACAGAGTGATTAGAAGCTAAGCAATAAATGAAATGCTCTTAAGACTACTAGAGAAGCATGGCTGCGATGTTCAGCGAGGCTAAGCAATAAATGAAATGTTCAGCGAGGCTGCGACAACTGCGGCGAGAGATGAGAGGCGCGTCGGGTACAGGCCGGCGTGGGCGTCGGGCAGCGGTGCTCGGGAGCTCGCTGTCCGACGAGGTGGCTGCCGGCCAGCTGGCGGCAAGCGAGGAGAAGAGGCGAGAGAGAGAGCAAGAGAGAGGCAGGAGCAAAAGAGAGGGGGAATTCGGTCACTAATTTGGTTGATGGCCATTTGAAAGCAGTGCCACCGGATATAGGGTCATTCTATTCAAGCCCATGATTCCGAGACCATTTTAGCGAAGCTATTTGATTTCGTGGACAAAATAGCAATTCTCTTTTCTCCGTGGCAAGTGTGTACTGTGAGAAATTGTGGTTTTCATATTTTTAATTAGAATTGATATAAGATACACAACTTTGTAAATTGAAACATGCACAGAAAAATATTGTATGTTGTATCTCACATCATTAGAATTGTGCCATGTTGTGGTTCTATGTTTGTATATAATGGAGGTGTGATAGAATTATTGAGGATGCGTTTATTTTGATTTAATTTATTTTGTTCATTTACATAGTGGAGTAGTTGGTGTGAATTATTTTCCCGTTGCAACGCAAAGGCACTTAACTAGTGTACTTACAATTCAATAAGGTACAAAACTAGAAATTAACAAATTAATTGAAAATAGATAGATATTTTTCAACATTAGCCGAAAAAGAAAATCATATGGTCCTCTGTAATAAAGCAAGCATATAAGGTACAAAGCTAGAAATTAACAAATTAATTGAAAATAGATAGATAATTTTCAACATTAGCCCAAAAAAGAAAATCATATGGTCCTCCGTAATAAAGCAAGCATATAAGAGCAGAAACATGGATATCAGAATCAATATTTTACATATCTACAAAAGAGCTCATGCCTGAGTAATTCTTTTCAGAAATATGCATTTTTATAGTGCATTCATATCCCATAATTTTGGGATGGAACAAAGATTAAAAAAACAGGATATAGGAATGCAAGACAAATCTAGTTCCAATCTAGAGACCCCAAGCGGAAGGAAGCAAGCAGCGCGATACCTTTGTGCCCTGTGTCCTAGACACGAGCGTCTTCCCGACGTTCCTCACGTTGAACACCGATGGGGCCTTGATGTCGTACCAATCTTTCTTGGCGAAGGGATCGACGCTGCACGAAGGAAGAAGGATCAACACCCATGCGCCGTGGCAAGCAAGACCGCAAGGAAGGGTGAGGAGATGTGGGCGGAGAGAAACTCACGTCTTCTTCTTGGATCCCTTCTTCCCCTTCGAGATACGCTTGTTCTTCCCCACGGCCATGGCTGACGCTGCTTCTCCTCCTCCGAGCGGCGGCGGCGGCGCTGCCTCGCTCGCTCGCGTCGGGGTGGAGTGGCGGTTTGGGCGGGCGCAGCGCGGATGTAACCCTATTTAGGCGAGGGAGGGGTGGGGATTATATAGTCGTGCAGCTCGATCGTGCGGCTGGGATGGGCCGCCGGAATAGAGTATATGAACGGCTGGGATTCTTCTTCCGGGATCCCCTAGCAGCTAATGGGGCCGTGAGTGCTCCACTGGGCCCGGCCAGGCCGGTGACTCACAGCAGAGGGAAGATTGGGCGTAGTCTAAATAACATCCTTATCACATAACCAGAAATGGAGGTTTTCACATCAGTCAAAACCGGCACGCTAGCTTTGTCTTTGTCTTGCATGCAATTACAGTAAAAAGGTTAAAAAAAATTCAATATCATCCACATGTTAGTGGCAATTGTACCATTAAAATATCATAGAAAAAATATGTTCATATGTTAGCCACTGCTTACCGATGCCTACCTCAAGGAGGAGAAAGGGGAGGCACAAGTCAAGCATCGACGAGTAGGGATGAAAACGACTTGGAACCATACGAAAACCACTTACTGTTTCGGTTTTCATATCTCTTTTTAGAATCGGAATTTAAATCGAAAATTTTGGATACGAAAACGAAATCAAATATTATCGAATATGAAAACAGGACGAATACGAATCGGAGTGATACGGTAATAGAAATTTATCTCGTTATAAAAACCCTCAAACCGAGCTTTCATATTTTTTTCTAAAACACTAGATCAAAAATTATAAACATTAGCAACTAACCATACCACTTTTATTATTACAATCAAGTTCATATATCACTTTATTAATGATTGTCTCAATACCAAATAAAGGCTATAGTTTATAAATTATTACAAATTAAAGTACATATTTCATAGATTATTACCAAGTTTATACATCATATTACAAAGTAAAGTGCACATCATACATGTTATTATAAAATAGTGTAAGTGTATATGTTTTGACTAATTAAGTACTTAGGGTTAACTTGCTGAAGTAGGCTGGTATATTTGGGCTGATATTTTGGATTTATGGTACATAGGCTTACAGAAATTCCAAGAAAAATTTCTGAAAGCTTTCGAGAAAAATTCTGGAAAGTTTTTGACTGATTCTGATTTCCGACGAATTGTGCCCTTATCGTATCCATTTCCGTTTCCGAGAAAAAATTTCCAATTCATTTCTGTTTCCAGTAAATTCCAAAAAAACAACTGGTAATTTTCATTTGCGAAAACTGGTTTGGAATCTGAAAATATTCCAAACTGTTTTCATCCCTAGCGACACTATCCCCGTGAGACCTCCCCTGGCCTCCTACTCACGCGCAGTTTCCTTGAGACCTCCCCCGTGAGGCTGGGCTTAGTCGACGTCGGATCTAGGTGAAGACGATGGTGGGTAGTAAAATCATGGCATCAATAACCCATAGAACAAGCTGGTAGACAGTGGCAGAGGTGGAGGTAGTCTAGACATACTAGCCTACGTCTGGGTGCAACATCGGTAATGTAAAATCGTGCTTTGCCATCTTAGCGTCAGGCTCATTGACTGTGTGGCATCCAGTTAGGCCTGGTTTAGTTTGCAAAATATTTTTATAAAAACATCACATCAAACTTTTGAATACATATTTAAAGTATTAAACATAGTTACAAAACAAATTTCAGATTCCGCATGGAAACCGTAAGACGAATCTTTTGAGTTTAATTAATCTGTCATTTGCACATGTTGGTTACTGTAGCACTTATGGCTAATCACGTCCTAATTAGACTCAAAAGATTCGTCTCGTGATTTTCTCCATAACTATGTAATTAGTTTTAATGTTCACATATATTTAATGTTTCATTTAGGTGTCTAAAGATGATGTTTTTGGTAAAAATTTTTGGAACTAAATAGGGCCTTAGTTGTTCAAGATAACAAGAGTGGATCAGAATAACACAGAGAATAGATAGGATTAGCTACTATATTTAGAGGGTGTTTGTTTCCTCCAACTATTTTTAGTCCTTGTCACATCCAATATTTGGGCACTAATTAAAAATATTAAATATAGACTATTAATAAAACACACCTCATACTCTAGACTATTTCGCGAGACGAATCTATTGAGTCTAATAACTTCATGATTAGCGTATGTGATGCTACAGTAAACATTTGCTAATCGTAGATTAATTAGCTTAAAAATTTGTCTAATGCAATAGCCTTTATTTATGCAATTAGTTTTGTTATCGGTCTATATTTAATACTGAAAGTGCATCTAGCCCCTAAACGGAGTTTTGGTTGATTAATGACAATGTTAGCCAAGCATGTGTGCACTAATGAATTGTGTTTGCAGAAAAGTTAAGGGATCAATTCAATTGAAGCTGAAGGATTACGCGATTTACTTTGATGCAGGCTTTGTTGCTGTCTTTCCTAAGCAACAAGAATCAGACGCTCTGGCCCCCTGACCGGATAGTTCGGTGGCAGGATGGTCCAGACCTTCATCCGGCTCCTGCTCTGAGTGAGTGAGTTAAGTGTCCGTCGGACAGTCCAGCCCCTGGACCGGACAGTCTGGTTAGGTTTCTTTTCCAACGACTAAGTGACGCTGCCAGCCTATTTAAGACCCCCTTGAGATCTAGCCGTTGGTGAGGCTTTCTGTTCGATTTCTCTGCTTGCTAGGGCAAGTTTAGCACCTCTTAAGCCTCCCTACCAACCCAAAACACTTCCTAGAGAGATTAATCACTGAATCACATCTTAGGGAGAGTGTTTAGGCTAGTGTGTGTTTGAGTGATCGTTCTTGGGCGTTGATGGATGCATGCGGAGTCAAGGTGGCTTATTACTCTCGTAGATTGATCTCCTAGATGGATAGGCGTCGCCCTCGAGCCTCTGATTCTTGTGCATCGTCCGGGAGCAAGTTTATGAAGGTTGTTGCCTAATCTCCGTAAGGAAATAGGTAAGATTGATAGTGAATTCTTGCGCTTTCTCATAGAGGGCTGCAGGGTAGAGCGGATTGCAACCTAGGACTGGGCAATCCGCCTTGATCTTTATCTTGGTGGTCGATCGAAGGGGTTGCTAGTACTTAGGTGTGAATCTGGAGACCCGTGTTGGTCTTGTGGGAGGAAACCAAGAGAGGGAAAAGATCGAGAGAGATCCCGCTCGCAGGAGCGCCTCAACGGAGAGTAGGACCGAAAAATCCAAACTTCGGGATAAATATCTCGTGTCATCGCTTTTGTGATTTCGGTGTTCTTTCTGTTCCTGCGATCTTTCTAGTTTATTTTCTGCACACAATCACTCCACGTTCCCAAGAACTCACTGGAAAAGGAGACCTTCAGGTCTGCTATTTTCACTGACCGGACGGTCCATTGTTCTAACCCGGACAGTCCGGCTAGAGCTCTCGGCCCAACCCGAGAGTGCCGACCGGACGGTCCGGTCATTGGTCCGGACGGTCCAGCCATTGGTCCGGACGGTCCGGCCCTATACTGACCACTGCAATTTTGAAGAATTTTTTAGGACACCTATTCACCCCCTAGGTTATCTCCCTGGGACTTCAATTACTCCTAACCAACGTCCAAACATCCAATGTGACAAGGGACTAAAAAAATCGCTGGATCCAAACAGTCACTTATTCTACTCCAATCCAACGGAATTGAGCCTTTCGTCGCTACTGCCATCAAGTTGCTAGATTGTTGGGCAACTTGGCTCAGTGGGGGCACTGGTGGCATGTGTTGCTGTAGGCCTTGCCACCATCATTGACACATACCACCTTTTGCCACCCTCCCTTCACTCAAATGTCTCTTCCCTGCAATCATGGCTAGTGTTCATTTAACCACCGCTGCGTTAACCGTGGTCTGCATCGAGGAACGGCTTCGATATGCCATGGTAGGACAGTTTAAATTTAAGGAGAATTAAAAAAATTGGTAGAAAAATATATGTGTTTTGGGATTAATTTGTAGTGAAGTTTGGTGCAAGAAATAGATGAAAAGAATAAATTTACGAACAATTAAAAATTTATTAGTGAAAAGGGAGGGAAAAGAAAATTTATAATAGTTTATTAGGTAAACATTATTTGTAGGTACATGTTTATATGAAAAACTTGACATGAGGACAGTATTTTCAATGAGATTGATTTGTAGATATGTATGGATATATTTGTACGTTGTCTAGTTAGGTTATTATGAAAAAAAAATTATAGTTATCACTCGTTAATTCATAGTGGATAACTTTCTATATCAATTAATTTAGATAACATTTGTAGCTTTTATGGATATGTATGCCTAACAAATATACATGATTCTTGTACAAAAATACGTGATTTATTTGTTAGTTAAATGAATGCAGGTGTATTATGTTAGTGTTAACACCAAAATTTGGTAAATTTTCGTATTGGATTCGGATAAGAAAAGATGCAATCCGATGGATATTTTATTCGGAAGAGTTCGGATTCAACAGGGAATCGTGAAGACCAAGGCTTGGCGGCATAATTTTATCTAATAGTTAGAGTTAGTTAGGATTTTATCTCTATGAGATTAGAGTCCGATTAAGACTTGTTTGTTTTCTTTCATCTATTAGAAACCGTGTCATGTTAGAGATAGAGTTCATTATTTCTTTTTATCTATCAGGAGTCGTGTCCGACTGTTGACGTCAAAAATGTGATATGACGTGTCACACACGAAGGCCTGGGAGTCAATCTTAGACAGCTCTAGTGCAGGACCTAAATTCTTAGAATGTGCGGGCGTGCCAGTCAGTTTGATCCTGCAACTGACAAGATATAAACAGTAAAACAAGCCGATTGGCTATCGAGCCGATAGGTAACCAAGAATCCGACCGATCATATGTCAATGTTGCAATGATTAGCCGATAGGATGAATGATCGGCTGTAAAAAGCCTGGATGGGCCAAAAACTCAATAGAAATAAACTTAAAATAAATATTAGATCAACATAATCCACCAAGTTACTTATTAATCTTAGTTGATCGGACAAACCCCTATAACCAGGTCGAACTAGACATACAGTGATTGGACTTAACCAAGACAGTATACAGTCGAGCACGATATAGTTATAAGAAACGTCAAGATCGATAAGGCTAATAAATAAACCGACGAATTACTTGCAATAAACAATGGACCATATGTTACGATCGGCTAAACCAAATTTGCATGTAATTCTCATAAGCCGTTGCAACATAAATAACTACCGATCTGACTAAATCAAGTCGATTGGTATAGAAATAATGTAGTAAAGCAATCGGCTACTATATTGATGTAAATATGATAAACATGTAGATCGGCAAAAATCATCGGCTATAGACGGCGAAAAAACAACCAAGATCTATAAAATACCTAGCCCAGATTGCTAAGAACAATCATAGAAGATTGGACCCAACCGAGACAGTTCAAGATTAAACCTAGCAATGTCAAGATAGATACTAGACATATCTAGATTACTATCAAGCCAATGAGCCGATGACTAGGTAACCTATCGGCTGGTACTCCGATAGAACAATGAACAAAATACATTGATCTGATATAAACCATCTGACAAACGCAACCTACTAGATCGGACCTAACCGAGACAATACTAGATTGAATAGATCACATAGCAAATATCAAACCAACATAGATCGCCCAAAGTGGTCGACCAGATCAACTCAAAATACGAAAGTGATCTAAGTTGAAACTGATACGGTAACTAGTAATCGCGCAACTAGATTAGAAGATCAGACTGAACCGAGACAGTTCTAATCTAGCCGAATGATTACCGTGGCCCAGCGGAACGTAGGACTTACCCCTCCATCGGAGATCGAGACAATGCAGCCCCACGTCAGGTGCCAAGTTCCGCCGGAGTTGAAACCTCGGAAGAGGGTGGCGATGCGCCGAAAGAAGTTGATCTAATTGATTGGTAGATGAAAAACAATGACCCCGGGCATACATATTTATACCCTCGGGTTGAGGATAGGCCGTGTTGGACACGATATACAACTCCTAGTAGATAAAAAGAAATAACAAACTAGTACTATGCAGACTCGATCTCTAACTCCTAAAACACACACAAGTCCCGATCGGACTCTAATCTCTTAGAGATAAAATAAAATCCTAACTAACTCTAATTAACAGATAAATTTACGTCGCAAGCCTTGGTCTTCACGATTCCCTGTTGGATTCAAACTCTTCCGGACAAAATTTCTATCGGCGATTGCACCTTTCCTTATCCGAATCCAATACGGGAATTTACCAAATTTTGGTGTTAACACATGCCCCCAGTTTTGAAGTATGAGAACTCATGCTTCAAAATTATCTTCTCTGCTCTGACTTTGGTGACTCCAAAAATCCTCTTCTCTTCGTAATCGGTTTTCATGAACCGATACTGCTTAAATGAGATGACCCAAACTTGCAAACTCATGGCAAAAGAATTTGTCATTGATTGGTTCTAGTAGCCCTCCGAATGCAAGCTCCGTCAACTGTTCATCATTCAGGCTCAAATTATAGCATCGGCTACAAACATTACGAAACCTTTGTATGTATTCCATAGCCAATTCTCCTTCCTGCTACTTAATCAGAATTAAATCCGTAAGTCTCATCTCATCCGCGCCAGCAAAGAAGTATCTATGAAATTGTTTCTCCAAATCAACCCAGTTTCTGATAGAATTTGGAGGTAATGATGCAAACCATATGAAAGCCGATCCAGAAAGTGACAGCGGGAATAACCGAACCTTTAGGGTGTCATGAGCTGATGCCTCTCCACATGGTGCTAGGAATCGGCTAACATGTTCAATTGTAGAAACATCATCTTGCCCTGAGAATAAGGAGAATTCCGGGATCCTATATTGGCGTAGTAATGGAACTCTATCAAACCACTCAGGATATGGACGCCGATACAGATCTATTTGCTTTTTTGGCCTGATCCAAATTGTTCTCTCATTACCTCAACAACTTTATCGGCCAACTCATCTTCCCTTGCATCGTATTCATCACGCCAATACTGATGAGGTTCTTCTGGCCGATGTTGCCCCCCGAGTCAAACTCCTTGAGCGATGTATTCATTGAGTGTTGTCTTGATCAAATCTTGCAACGTACTCATCAAAACTCTAGACTGATCAAACAAGGAGGTGACCGAGGAGACGACGACAAGTGAACCGCGCGTGCCAGGATGAGCTACAGGAGAGTGAGCCTTCTACCAAACGCATCCGCAAGCCCAACGTGAGATATGCTGGGCTGGAGTGGGCCCAGTGCCAACTGGAGACGCACCAGCTGGCGACGGGTGGCACAGAAGAGGGACGAGACATATAAAAGGAACGATCAGTTCGAGCAGGAGGCGGCTTTGATCATTTTGGCGGCGTTGGCGGCGGAAGGCCGATTGGCAAGTAGGCGTGCGTGTTCTTGTATCGTGGAGTTGATCTTGTATCGTGCCCCAAACTTCTTACACATTACTGAAAGTTGCCGTCCCTCTCTCTCAAATTCTAGCGTCTAACACACCAGGAACCATCATGAAGGGACAGAACTTCACAAGAAAAAACAGCATTAACCATGGAGAGAGAGATTATATTAATTGATATGGGGAAAACGTGCAGACGGCAACTAATGGGATCAGTTATTTCCTTGCTCGGTAAACAAAATCACACAACAGCGTAGAGGTGGTGAGAATCAGCATGAGCACAGCAGTGAAGAATCAGAAAGTGATTCTAGCATAGAGTTGATGATTTAAAAAAAGAATAGATATATTAAACTACAGGAAAAAAAACTCAAACTGTTTGATGCTTTAACTGTCTATGTATCTCACTAAAATACAAAACTACTTTTAAAAACAATGGTCAATGTGGCATTCTGAATAAAATCCAACTAATTAAGCTATCAAAACTAACTCTAGATTTGAGGAATCACTAAGCCCTTCCTCCTATAAATTCCAAGTATTATCAACCTAATACACAAAATAGTTATCAAATATAGACTTCACAAACTATTGAGTTAAACATGCATGAACAAGAAACTAATATTCAATAACAGAAGATTACCGAGAACTCCTAGTTCTCACAACATCGTATGGAGCACCATCCCCCTTGCAAGTTAATCCTTCCCTGCTCAGTCCAACAAATAGGCTCAGGTTCTTCCATGCTCAGTAGATCAGCATCAACCCAGCAGAAAAGCATAAAAAGGTGATTCATTAAATACAAAATAAAAGTGTGCAGGACCAACAGCATTGCAGTTTTATCAGAAAGTCAAGCACCAAATTCCCCTCCCCTTTACCCCTTTACATGCTTGGGCACTCATGGCAGCACATGGCGTAGCTCGCTCCTCGTGGCTCTGCAGCGCTCGTGGCAAATGAGACGGTGAGCTCGGGGTGGGACTCAGGGCGCTCACAACAGCATGCAGCTGAGCTCAGTACTCACGTCTCTGCGGTGTTAGCAGCAGTGCAATGGCAAGCGGTGCAGCTCACGGCTTTGTACGCTCGTGACATCCATTGGCGGAGGACAAGAAAAAAATGAGGAGAATAACAATGACAACCAAAGCAAAAAATAATTTTATCTAAACAGTGGGATCATACGACATAAAATAAATCCACCAACTACTATCCATGTTTAAACATGATTATATCACCTCTTCTGCTTGTTTAGTGATATCAAATGAAGTGAATTGCAATTTTTAGCAGCCTCTCCCACTATTGTGTTGCAAAATTTTTGTTCCACAAGTAGGTACCCTAGTTTAAAATAGGTATGCAAATCTAACGAATAGGTGATCAATCTTAGTCTTTCTGTCAATTTTGCACAAAATAGAGCAACTGAAATTGTAAAATTACAGTGTGCTCTAATGCCCCCATGCAAGAATCACAGCTCGCTTGTTCAGCCCCATGGCTTCAGCCTCCAGCTAGTAGCTGTGATGCAGCTAAGCAAGCACCGCACACAACCGAGTGGTTTCCTGATGGTTGATGCCTTCAAATGCTCCGCTCCTCCATTGCCAGCCTCCAACCACATGCCTTCCAAGTTCCAAGCCGGTCACAGCTTGCACAGGACCAAGCTTACCACACACCAAGCACCGCCCAGTGTCTCCACATGATTCCCCAGGCTGCGGCCTTTGCAGCCCACGCTGGCACCGCATGCCGCCAACGAGCCTCCAGCCCTTCGCTCCGTCAGCTAGGCCAAAACGCCACTAGCCCATTCAAGCAGTCAAGCCCTCATCCCATCATCTCTCCCGCTCAGTTCACAGCCTCAAACACGCCCATCCATGGCAGATTAGTCGAACATGGAAGAACGGAGGGCCACGGAACGCTGGGGGAGAGTTATTCGTGGCAGACCTGAGGTATGGCGAGTGCCAGACCTCGCCACACCGGGCCCTCTGCAGTGCAGACTGCAGAGCTCACAGTCTCGTGGCGGGCAACATTTACAGTGGCCTCTCATTGCTTCAAACGAGTTCATGGCACCATGTTCTGCCTTGTTGCTTCACAAGGGTGTTGTCGGATGCTCGGAGCTCAGAGTTTGCTGCTTGTCGCCGCTTGGTGGACATCAAACTCGGTGCTCACAACATACTTGATTATAAGGTAGCGCATATAATCTTTAAGCTTGATCCTACCACATCCCTTCAACCAAACAAAAACTAGGACCATCCCATCCTTCTCCAACCAAACAGCTATCTGGGATCATCCTATCCCAAAAAATAGGGATCCAACATCCTTAGGGCAAGCTATTTTGTCATTAGTTTATGGATTAAGAAATTAACAGTAATTTTGTTAGGGAAAGCTATTTCCTCATTAGTTTATGGATTAAGAAATTAGCTGTTTTTCCCTAATCACCTTACCATTAACAAGAAAACATAAAGAGATCCATAGCTGTTGAAGCTCTAAGTATGCAAGAAAATGAAACAAAGAAAACAAATAGCATGGGGCATTTCGTCACAACAAGTATTTCATATCAGTAAAATAAAATTGAAAAAAAATGAATTTACCTTGAGATATGGTCAATTTCCATTGTATGCAATCAAAACTATAACCTTGCACATCAGAATCTCCTTGACGGTGCATTTCTTTAGCTATGTGTTGCTGATATATCATTGATGAGAATTCTCTATTAAAGGCCATCTAGGAATGCTTATCCAACAGAAGTTTCTCAGAAAACATAATCTGCCTGAGGTGCCGCTGATAAAGAATTCAGACTATGTATCCAACAGAATTTGATTCTCCTTATTGACACCTTCGTCATTATTCTTACATTCGTTTGGTTTCTGTAGGGACCTTTTAGCAACATAAACACCATAAACTTTATAATACCAAACCATCCTTGATACATCATCCTGTGGTGAATTTATCTCCTCCCTTTTGATTGTCTTGTGAAGTTCACAAAAGAATTTTGGATCTTGCAGTTTAATATACTCACGCAATACAAGCTCATGGTGAGGCACCCAGTTTCGAGGGAAAGGTGTGTAGTCACATGATGGAATTGATGACATGCGTGCAAATTGTACACCCTCAATAATATCAACAAGTCCCATCCTCAAGAGATCAGAGTATTCTGGTGCATCATTCCTTGTGCTCTCTCTCAACGGGAGGCTAAGATCACGTGAGGCAATCTTGTAAACTTTAGCTCGAGATTTGAGTCTATACCTTGCTGCATAAAGCTTTGCCAAAGAACTCCTAATGACATATGCACAAAACCCAACAATCTTCTTCCGGTTGTCTGCATATCTATACCAATCAGCCATGGTCTCAAGAAATTTGTTCATCTGAGAGTTAGTATGCGCCTGCCCAGAGTACAGCATTGGTGAACATGGCAACGGCTCAGGATCCCGATCCCCCTTTACGAGCTCAAGCTTCCTGAAATGCCTTATGCACCTCTGAAGGCTTGCTGTTACTGACAATAATGTCCCAACACCCTTCTCACTGACAATATTCCCTCCACTAGCAGTATATCGTAAGGTTGGGTAGATGACCCGGCGGGTAATCACATGATCCAAGAATTCAATCCCTCTTGTGATGTGCTCAATTTCTACCATAGAATTCTCAGGCCTCAAACCAAACGTGCTCTCGCAGAATTCCATCAGGTGTCTCCTTATCTCAACCGCGTCCTCCCTTGGTCCCCTGATTCCAATAAGGACATGGGAGCCAAATCTGAGGTAATCCATCTTCTTTGTCTTCTCCTTCCCACTCGATGGGACAAACTCAGGCCAGGCAGGATTATGGCATCGCTCATCACCTGCCTCTTTCCAAATCGAATCATGCCTTGACGGGCAGAAGTACTCACAAATTCTCTCCTCCAGCCACCAATCCAGTTCGTTGAGGCACACATTGGCAAGCAAAGGGCTAAGTATCCCACAATGCCCATAATTTGGCACATGGCACGCCTGTTCTGGGGCAAACCCAAAGAATAACCTCAACCAATATGGGTCAGGCTTGGGTTCGTTCTCATTAAGCACCTTCTTCTTCCTGCTTTTCCTGAGCACCTTCCTCTTCAGCCTCTTCTTAGCAAGACCATCAAGCTCCTTCTCTCGTGGTGGCACAGACCCAGGCCGGATGGGGGCATTGAGCGCCGTCTTCAGCAAAGATAACACCTTGCGGTCAGAAACGGCCTTCTGGACGCAGGAAAGTATAGTATCCGGCGAGAGTGCATCGACCACCTCGGTGAGGTCGGCAGAGATGAACCAGAGGTAAGCGGCGAAGTGGGAGCGGATGGAACGAATGGCAGTGTGGGGCCCTCGACCGGGGCGGAAAGCGTGGGACTTTGGGGAGAAGCGGGGCTCGAAGACGGGTTCAAGGAGCAGGAGGAGAAGCTCCTGGACGACGCGGTCCTGGAACGGCGGTGGCGCGTTGGCAAGGCGGGCCTCGAGCTTGCGGCGGGAGATGGGGACCGTGGAAGGCGGGTCGGCGGGGGAGCGGAGGAGGAGGTGCGTGGAGGCGCCCCAGGGGAAGGCAGGGTGGCGGCGGAGGGCGGCCGCCCGGAGGCGGATGAGGGAGTGGAGAGTGGGGAGCGGGACGGCGTGGCGCGGCGGAAAGGACCCGGTGGCGTGCGCGCAGGCGCGCTGGTAGGAGAGGAGCCAGAGATCGAGGCGGGAGGCGTAACCGGAGAGGTTTGGGAAGGGCGCCGCGAGCGGATGCGCGAAGGCGCGGCGCCACAGGGAGGAGAGGAGGTCGATGGGGTCGTGGACGAGGAGCGCGTAGGGGTCGGGGAGGGGCCACTCGTCGGCTGCCACTGGCGGCGGCGAGACACGTCGCCTGACGGGTTGGAGGTGCCCAGGAAGGAGGCGGCGGAGCGCCCCGCGTGGCGTCATCGCGGCGGGGGTTTCGGTCGAACAGGTGGATGCGCGCCCACCTCGTCGCCTTCCGCCGAGCTCAACGCCGGATTAGGAGGCCGCGGAGGAGAAGAGGGAGGGGAGAGGCGGGCAACGGCCCTAGGGGGAGGGGATGAGCTGCGGCCGGAGAAGGGTGGCACTTCGTCGCCGACGCGGAAGATGGGTGGCAGAGCTCGTCGCCGGACCGGAGTAGAGGGGAGAAACCGGTGTCGGGAGCCGAGAGGGGACGGAGAGGAAAAATTTCAGTATATACAATATTCAATTCACAGAGGTTTTAAGATTGAGTAAATATGAAAGACCCCATGTATGCCTTTGGATTAAAAAAAATCCAGATTAAGGTGCAAGTTTCATAGTGCCCCAGGCATGTGTATTAAAGTTTTAGCAAAATGGTCACGTCAAAAGTTTGATCGATTCGGTTCAGTTTTTGGACATGAATGAAAAACGAATTTCACAGCTCACCTAGAAACTGCGAGACAAATCTTTTAAGCCTAATTAATTCGTCGTTAGCACATGTGGGTTAATGTAGCACTTATAACTAATCATAGACTAATTAGGCTCAAAAAATTCGTCTCACAATTTCTCCATAACTGTGCAATTAGTTTTTATTTTCATCTATGTTTAATGCTCTATATAAATGTTCAAAGATTTGATGCGATGTTTTTAGGAAAATTTTTGGAACTAAACAAGGCCTCACAAAACCACATCGTTAGTCATTTTTTTTTGGGTCTAATGGGCTTGCTAACGTGGTCGTTGGGCAGGTGGCATGTGTGAGAAAAACGATCGACAAATAAACGATAAATATAATAGATCAATCACATAACACACGAGATTTAACGTGAAAAATTCTACTAAACAGAAGAGAAAAAACCACGAACGTTAGCAACAAATATCTTCACTATATCGTGATGAAGAACGGCGGATTACAAGAAGTATATATAAGGCGAAACCTTATAATTCAACTCACCCCCGCTTCACTCCGTCGAACTCGGTGTTTATATAAGCACAAATAAAGTCGGATCATAACTCAACAAACTCCATCTTAAGACAAATTCTTTCTTGTAGCATAAATCAAACTTTCACTCTGAACATAACAAAGAAAATACTTTCAGCGCCTCAACAGTTATACCAACTAAGTTTGAGCAAAGCTCAAACTTAGCAACATGAACTAGCTTTGTCATCGTATCAGCGGCATTATCATTAGTGCTGATCTTGCATACCTTTACCTTACCTTGTGCGACTATATCGCGAACATAATTGTACTTGATGTCAATGTGCTTGGTTATATCATGGAACATCTTATCTTTTGTGAGGCATATGGCACGTTGACTATCACAAAACAGGTTGATGC
Source organism: Oryza brachyantha (assembly GCF_000231095.2). Lineage (NCBI taxonomy): Eukaryota > Viridiplantae > Streptophyta > Magnoliopsida > Poales > Poaceae > Oryza > Oryza brachyantha. The sequence continues at coordinate 8,103,995 of NC_023174.2, forward strand.
AAGAATCAACTCCACAAAGTTCGGCAAACAATCGTTTTTCAATTAAATTGCTTTCTTACATGCTTCAGACAACAATAGACTATAATGTTGTTGTCTTCTAACTCACTGTACAACCTATGAGAGATCTTCTCACATCTAAATCAGCAATAAAATCAGAATCCGCATAGCCAATAAGTCCATTGTCAGTTCTGCCAAACTTCAAGCAAACATTTGTTGTCCCTCGAAGATACCTAAAAATCCACTGAACAACATTCTAATGTTCTTTGTTGGGATTAGTCATGTATCTACTAACCAAACTCATAACATGAGATAAATCCGGACGGGAGCAAACTATGACATACATCAAAGAACCACCAATAGGAATATGGAACATTTGATATGTATTCTACATCCTCATCAGTACTTGCACATTGTAAAGCTGATAATTTAAAGTAAGGTGCAATAGAAGTACTAACAGGTTTTGCATCATGTATATCGAATAAAAGAAAACCACTTTTTCCCATAATAGAATGAACAAAAGAAAAAGAGTAGGGCCTTGTTTGGTTCGCAAAAAGAAAATATTTAGGTGACACGTTAAACGTTTGATCGGATGTTAGAAGGAACTTTTGAACACGAATAAAAAAACAAATTTCATAGCTAGCCTAAAAACCACAAGATGAATCTTTTAAGTCTAATCAATCCAGAAGTAAATTACGTTCACGGTACACAAACATGTACGGTGGGTCAAATAAATACAATAACTTACAAATTGCTTATTATGGTATAATAACTTGGCTAATTTATGCAAACTTAAGCCAAAATGATCCACACAAGCAAAATTGATCTTCAATGATACATAATGGTATGTAATTATGGTTACAGATCAAAACTTTATGCTAAAAATGTATTATTATTATTATTATTATTATTATTATTATTATTATTATTATCCACATGGTATTTTCGAGATATAGACCAACGGAAGAAAATAATTAATTATTTTTAAGATATAGATGAGAAACGCTTGATCATAAAAACATTTTCAATGATACAGTGTCTAAACATGAACATGTAAATTAAAATAATTTTTTCAGGAGTTAATTATGGATAAAAATTATAACATATCATTAATCATTAGATGAGCTATATAGAGATTAATTTATCCCAAGAAATGAAATAAATTCTCTATCCTGGACATAAAAAAACTTTTGCACAACTAATTTCTCTTTTCATTTGGATTCGAAATAATATATCCAAATCACAATCATATGTGTATGCTGCTATGTCGTTAGTGTGCTAATTTACATATATTTTGCTTGTGTAGATTATTTTGGTCTAATTTGCACCAACCAACCAAGTAACTATACGAAGCAAGCAATTTACATGTTATATTTATTTGCACCCACCATACAAGTATATGTACCGTGAGTGTAATTTACTCTTAATCCAGCATTAGCACATAAGTTACTATAACACTTATGACTAATCATAAACTAATTAAGCTCAAAAGATTAGTCTCACGGCTTCCCTCATAACTGTTTAATTAGATTTTTGTTAATGTTTAATACTCCATTTAGGTGTCTAAAAATTCGATTGGATGTTTTACGAAAAACAATTTTGAGAACTAAACATGCCCTAAGTAATAAAAATGTCAAGGTCTCAAGAATCCATGTGTATAATCTCTGTAAACAAATAGGCAAGGTATTCACAAAGTTCTGACATTTTTGGAGTTACAAGTTCATCCGTGTACAACATTACAGATTGTGGACACAGAACGGTCGAATAAAACAATTTTTAAAACTTCCCTACCTGTTGCTCTTCCAGGTTGGTATCCTATCATGACCTGGAAAGCACCAAACTATACAATTGCAAACCGGCCGCCCGCAATAGAGAGCAGGTTATTCGCTTTCGTAGTCGTCTTCGTCTCCGAATGAGAAGACCGAAGCATCTGCAGCAATTGCCTTGAATTCACTCATGCTAGAAGAGTCAGCAGCAGCTGGTGGTGCTGTAGCGGAGCTGCTCTTGCTGGTAACTTCACCTTTGAGAGGTGCAGCATCAGCTGTCCTTGCGGTTCCTTGTTCGTTGGCTGTAGATGCTTTCTCAATTCTGGTAGCAGCAGCAGACGCCTCCGTTTGCACAGCGCTTGTTTCAGATACTTTAGCAGCATTTGTACCTTCGACATTCTTAGGGACCTTCTCCCTCCTGCCCCTAGATGATCCATCTTCTGCTTCACTGTCAGAAAAGACGTCGTCTTTATCATTGCTTGCAGATTCCTTGTTGGACTCTGAAGCTGCAGAGCTATTTTCTTTTGCAACGGTTCCAGTCGAGGAATCAGCTTCTGACTTCTTATCAGCAGATGCAGAAGCTGGTTTTGTTTTTGGTGGTTGTGAACCATCATAGTCTACTAGGACAACCTCAACCTGGAATCCAGGTGATGGTAATTTCCTCTGGATGATATAATATCAGTTAGTGTTAGTTTGTACAAATATAAAGAACTATGAACATGTGTCTTAAAGAACTCATCATTGGTACAATCCATCATAGTCTACTGGTTATGGATTGTTGCAATTGATATTGACAGAAAAAATGCTTTTAATCTGCTATAACTCAATTAAAAGCAGAAGTTATCAGCATGGCAACACATGGTAAAAAGAAAATGGACGGATAGAAGCTGAAACAAATTCCAAATAACACCAATCCCAATCATAAAGAATGGATTCAGTGAAGATGTCTGATCTCATCTCAGGAAACAAGTGCTGTACAAAATTAAAAATATCCTCACAAATGATACAGTTCAAATATGTCAGAAATTTTATGTAGTCCAACATCCTCACATTAATGGCCAAAACAAGGTTTAAAGGTGTTCCTTTTTCTTTTGGAAGGGGGGGGGGGGATGTTATGGGTTAGGGTTCATAGGGGGTAAACACCGCTAGGAGGATAGCCGGGAGGCAACGGCTGCTAGGGATAAGAGGGGGACTTAAGTTGGAGAAGACTAACTCTGATTCATTGCTTGATAAGAATGACGATTCTTACATAGATGGTGAGACTTAATCCCTAGATAACTAACTTGATCTAATCTAAATTTATCTCTTAATCCTATCTATCTCCAGTGCTACAGTACCGGTTGCTATAGTACCGAATGCACCGTTTGTCCGCCAGGGGGTTGGGCCATGGGCCTCAATCCCTTGGCCCCTACCTATGACAGGAGAGCAGTGGGAGTTTAACAGATTGGGGCTATTAATTTCTTTCTTTCTTTGGTGACCATGTCAGTTTACATGGGATGGGGAGTTTCTGCTAAAACTCCCTCTTTTTAATACCTGGGGGATGCAGTAATTGGGAGGGAATTCTCCCTTAAGTATAAGGAGTTAGATCTGAGCAGTCTATCTTCACTTCAAATATAATTCCCATCTAAACTCCTACACTCTTTGTTTCTTTTGCAAAACAATAATAGACTGGGAGTAAAAATCAAACCCCCATGACCAATCCCACCATCAACTCCCTCCTCTAAACTCACTTTACCCTTTTGCCAAGTTGCCAAACAGTAACAAAAAGAGAATCCTGACAGATGATTAAGAGTTCAAATCTGTGAGGAATTTTATATGGCCAAAATTGTTAGAGTCAAACATTAAATTCGCACTGGCACTCAATGCATACTTTTGGGTTGCCATTGTTGTTTAGTGTAGCATTCAAGCTCAGTCATTTCAGGGAGCACCATTTACATCATGGTACTCAGACTACACAAAACAAAATGACCATTCGACCATCATAGCTGCGATGTATGTACATCAAGGAAAATATCAGCCATGAGTAACAATAGACTATAGTATTTATTACTCACAGAAGACCAAGTCGTTCTATAAGGCTCATGAGGCCACATGGCTTGATAAGAACCTTGTGTGCTCTATATGTTTGAAACATTGATGGATTGAAATAACGAATTTTGGTAAAAGAGCATTAATGTATGTATTTGGCCTGGCCCAAAGGGGTTCGAGTCATCTTAGGCCCCATGACTTCCCACTGCTTTCAGTCTCTTTTTAAGTTGCAACTCTCATATCTCCATTCTACACCTCCGTTTCATATTGTAAGACTTTCTAGTCTTGTATAGATTCATCCATTGATAAATGTATATAATTTGTATATATGTCTAGATTCATTAGCATCTATATGAATCTAGGCAAGACTAGAAAATCTTATATTGTGAAACGGAGGGAGTAGATGTTAGAAAAACGTTCATGGGACTAACAATTTAATATTACAATCTATTTCTATATGCACTATTTGGAGCAGCCTTCTCTGAAATAGCTTGGAAAACAAGGCCACGGGTGTTTGGTTTGAACTTCAAATGCTTGGCAATGTTAACTAAAAAAAGAAAATGGTAGTTTTGATCAAGATTTGGCACTAATGTGGTTTGTCACCAAAATTTGGTAACAGGCCATTCACATTCACTTTCTAATCCATTTTGCACAACTAAACTTCATCGATTGATGGGCTTTGTAGTGTGCCTTGTGGAAATAGCTGGATGAGGTTTTGGCAAGCATATCCATAAAGTAGCTTCAAAAATGAAGTGACAGTTACCTTGTCAAAATCATCAAGATCAGTTGGATTCAGGGTCACCCTGTTCTCCATCATTGTTGTATTTAACCAGCTGAAGAAGACAGGTTAACAAGTGGAACTTAGAATTAAGCCACTGATTTCTTTAGTTTCCAATGTAAAATTTTGAAACCATCCAATCTAAGTTAGATCTAAATGTACATATATGCAATGAAAACATTGTTACAGTAATAGAAAATGAAACCATTAAGCACAACAAAAACATATATTCCAATCAAGGAAACAATAAAACATCATAACGGAATCAAGCTCACCAGTAGAAATCTCCCTGTCGATCATGAAACTGGATCTTGAAGTCACCAGCTACTTCTGTTAATCCAGGTTCTCCAGGCAACGCAAAAACCATGATCCCCTTCTTTGGTGCACTAAACCAGAAATCTTCTGGCTGAAAAAAATAGAAAAGTTAATTCTCAGTGAAGCTCACAAAGTAATAACTTCCATGTATTAAAATTACAACAAACAGACCAAATGATAATCAAAGATCTATAGTGCTAGAAAGGTTTGATTGGTCATACCATAGCAATGGTATTGTGATATGAAGTGAGGCAGCAAGAATAAATATTAATGAGTCGTGTGGGCCAGGCTGGAGAAAGGAAATGGAGTGGTCTTTACTCTAGTAGGGTTGGGAGAGTATAAAAGCCAACGAACATGTAACAAGAAGGCAGAAATGAAACAGAAAGAACTTTAGTTCTCCCCAATTCTGCAGTTTCCAGTCTGCATGCTCTCCTCGGGCCCCAATTTCCTCTTTTGATTAAGCTAATGCATTGCCTATTCATGATATTTATGTAATTTTTACTAAGGATATAACACATGTGGCAGCAAACCAGTGTGCTCGACTGTTTTTTATGATTACGGTACCTTGTTTTATGAGAAATAGCAAGAACACTACTATACTATATGAAAGAAACCTTGATATAAAAAAATGATGAATACAGAGAGAACAAAACAGCATTCTGAAATAGCAACATTCACAGAAAAAATAAATTTATTATTATTTATATTTACAGAGAAACATGAGAAGCAAAGGTATGTTCTGCCTTTCTATTTCTCCACCACTTTTCAGGGAAACAATATGCCATACTATAGATATGCACTATAGATGGAATACTATTCCATTTTATAGAAAATGAACTAAGCTACTTCTTGGAAGACTTGAATAGGATATACTGCCAACTCTACAAGAAAATTCATTACCTAGCATTAATACCTATAAACTTCTGTCAAAATTTCGATGATACTAACAAAGGTACACAGAATTCATCGGTTTGGCAATTAGCATCAAATAGTCTACTTCAACATTATTGATAGCCAACTGATACACTTCAGGTATTATATAAACTTAACCAAATGAAGGAAAACATGCAGAACAGAGCAGAAATTACTGAACAAAAGACATGAGTAGTTTATAAAGTGAAAAGGCATACCATCAGTTCCTTTGTTCTAGGATGCTTCTTAGTAGAGAAAAGAACGCCTGAACAATAGAGTTATTACTCAGTGTAAAAGAAAAACTTCAAAGCTAAATTGTGCTACCATGACAAAAAAAAATCAAGCAAATGGCAACATATACCATTATGATTAGACACAGTAATTGATGGCCTAATCCAGTAAGGGCATCTATGAAGGCGAAATCCCCTGAGCATGCACCTGCAAAATATAATTACATCTTAGTAACTTATGTATGATATAAATGCAGTTCATAGCCTCATACTGAGGCCACGGTAGAACTAGAATAAAACCTGCGTGGAGGTTGATTTTCACCATTGAAGTAAGTCAAGATGCGCTCAAAATACTTCACATATCTCTGTAATTTTGGAACACATTCAGATCAACCGCTGTTAAGTTGTATGAATGAATTTGCATAATCTTGGGGTTACTTACAATCTGACTTGGGAGAATAAGCCCTTTTCCATCTACGCATCTTTTCTGATTGTAGTATTCAATGGACTCCTCCGCGGTTGGAAAGAACTGTCAATTACATATGATACACAGGCTTCAGATGTTAAGAAAAATTGAAAGATTCTCTTGCATAATGTATCATACTTAGAATATAATGCAAAACCTATTTTACCTTCAGGTATAGTAGCAGACTGGAGATCATCAATCCTGTCCTTGCCTTTCCAGCTTTGCAATGGACAACCACCACGTTTTCTATATCTTCCTTCAGCCATGAGTAGGCACTATGGCAGAAAGATATGACAAGTTGTATTGGAGGGCAGTTATGATCGTCAAAAGGGAAGCATGCAACCTGAAACATGGCCATTAAATTTGGATGTGTGCAAATATCAATTAAATTGATTATCACATACAAAAGGTGGAATGTTCAATGCATCACCGAATGTACCGTTTGACTTTGGGACGTTAAGGTCTTGGGCAACTAAGCTAGTCAATTGGAACTGTCAAGAAACTAGCATGCCATCTAACCTAGGTGGACTAGAATAAACTTGCTTTTCAATGGGAGAAGAATTGGCAAGCCTTTGACAGAAACTAGATCACATGGAATATTAGTGATTACTCCAATGTTTTCAAGTCGTCCGATTAGTCGCGATTAATCATGATTAGTCGTCCTTATCGGTGATCTGACCTCGATCAGGGACTCCGGCTCAATTAGCTCGACTAGAACCCTAGTCATCCGACTAGTCGTCGACTGATCGTGATTAGTCGTCCGACTAGTGGGTGGACGACCAGGCCCGGGTTGCTTCCTGGACAGGCCTACTTTTGGCCATAGCCCATTAGGGTTAGCAATATATTGCCCATTGCCCAGGACTTAACGCATCACATGCCTGTCACCTGTTCTCTTCTTATTTTCTCATAGCAGCTGCGCTTGATCATGATATAGTGTGTATATATATATAACTATAGATCATGATAATGTGTATATATATATATAACTACATATAGGAATATATATTATGTATATGTCCTGAAATATACGGGAAAACTATATGGACGACCAGGATCGACCAGACTCGACTAATCGATCTGGTCGACGACTAATCGCGACTAATCGCCTAGTCGGTTCCATGGCGACTAGAGTCGACTAGACGACTTGAAAACATTGGATTACTCCACCCTAATTGTGCTTCACCTTCACTCCTCTTCAAACACTAATGCTTGCTAGCAAAGATAAATAACCAAACACGCAGCCAAGGCAAACATAGCAAATAGTTTAGATAGATCAGTTAAGCTATAGCTCATCTCAGCAAAGTACCAAACATACCCTTTATTGTATTCCCAATTTTGGTTGTTCATACGTGCATTACATGGTATAGAAATGACAGGACTGATGACCTAAACAAGACTACAAGCTGCCAGTACCTTTCCCTCAAAAAGAGATGCATCATACAGCCTTTCCGAGCAAAGGTTGTAGACCTTATACTTTCCCTGTAGCACAATGTAATAATAGGTTAGAAGCATAATAGATTATGTAGTCCCCTAAATAATGCACAAATCAAATGCTACTATTACAATGATATTTCAGTTTTTTGTTTTAGTCAAGTTCTTAACCTTTTTTTTTTCAAAATTAACTGTTCAATAGAACAGAAAAAATCACATACCAACATTGTGTAGGCAAGAAGAGCATGTGTGGGTATACTAGAACTAATATAATTTATTGTCGCATTTGGGGCGAGGTTGTGATTTGTTGAGAAGAGGAACTTGGATAATTTAAACAGGAGACGGTTGTGATTGGCTGAGACAAGGGAGTAGGTGGATAAGTTGCTACATTTAGGGTTGTCAGGTCCTTTTTGCCTGTCAATGCATGAGTTGTCAGGTGGCATATACATCAACAAACTCAACAGTGAATCGAAGCTACCTTGTGGTGCATTTCAAAGAACCTGATGACTTCCTCCATGTGGTTGCGGTAGAAGCCCTGCAATAGAAGTATTACCTTGTTTTAATCTAGGGAGAAATGAAAAGGAGCCATAAGTAATTTATGTCTTGTCACTTGTCATTGAACTGACCTCAAAATATCCAAAAAGCCCTGAGCTCAAATCCCCAGCAGGGAAACCCATAGCAATTATGTTCTCTGTAATATATGTCATATCTAAATCAAACCCTCCTTCCTGTCACAAGAACGAGAGAATCAGAACAGCTGTTATCCTTGATATTAGGTCATAAAAATACACAAATAATAAGACCATGGTGTCCACTGCTTGCCATGTAATTTCTTAAGACAAGAATCAACTTCCAAGGAAGCTAATACATGGAATAACATTAGAGACCATTGCTACAGTACGGAAGTTTGCATCTTCTCTAAAAGGTTAAATTCTTGTTATTCTTGAAATTGTAACGGAAACATAGGCCGCTATTCTATTATCATCCTAAGGCATAATACATGGATCAATCAATCACGAAATCATATGGAAACACGATACTGACATCCACATTTTGATGACAAGACATTAAATATGTGCAGAGGCAGAGGTAGCAACTGCTAACACTGATATATGCTCATAAAATACATAATACATAACATGTATAATATAACAAGTTTTAGACCTTGGCACAGCTATTAAGGATTGTAGTAAAAGGACTTGTTTATCTCCTCGGGGTGGGTGAGGAGTGGGTCCAAACTAGTTGGGTGATAATAAAGCCAAGGGGTGGTATGGTAGTTTAGTGGTACAAGTCACCTTTTACATGCACTGGGTTGTTATATATTTGGGACAAAATTTAACCACTAGAAGTTTTTATATTTTGGTACAGAGGGAGTATAAAGGTTTTCCAAAACAATGGTTGAACCGATCTCATAAGACATCAGTGCAGCACGCTCAGGAGAATTAATAATCTTCATGACTATTCTGCAAAACATAAAAGGGTTTGAACTATGATATCAGAGAAGCCAAAGGTAACAAGCATACAAATGCACCTGATACCGTCTTTTATTCTGTGAGACCATGTGACGAGCCTTGACTTGCACTGCCTTGACAGCATTCTTAGAGGAATCCACAATGCCTTTAGTAAAAGAGCCAAAAACACCAGATTGTGCTGTTGTTGGGGTTGTGCTGCCTTCAGCACTCTCATCTTGCTGAGGAGATTTTGGAGACAAGCGCAACCCAAGGCCACTAGTTAGGCGAGAAAATGTGTTCTTTCCTGTTGGTGATTCCTGGCCTGGCGAAGGCTGTGATATTTTCAGGTTTTTCGCCCAGGAGGATAGACCAGATGTAGAAAATATGGAAGATGATCCCTCTCTTCCTGCAGAATCTTGTGTCGGAACAACAACGGGAGCAGGAGCAGGTGAAGGAGCTACATGGTCTGTACTGGCAACATGAGTGGAAAAATCATTTGAAGTAGCCTGAGGAACAGGGTCAGGAGTTCTTATAGAAGACACAGTTGAATCCTGGCTGTCCACAGGAGTGGACAGTGTTGGATGTGGATCAGAGAGCTTCGCTTGCTGTTCTTCCATGATTGGCTAACAGATTTAATAAATCTCAGAGTTTCTGAAGCACAATCAGCATCTGCAAAATCATCATATACAGATATAAGACAGGCAGTTCGATTGGCAACAACTATTAAGACAAAGGACGGCCACATATAATTTCCATATTTACAGCCAAATGAATAACTCCTGGTTACAGAGGATATGAGTGCATACTTCAGTTTCAACACTATATACTGACATGCAACATCTGATTTTGACAAGGGGGAGGGGGGAAAAACAAAATAGTGCGTCATGCTTCTAAGAGCAAGAGCATCCAGCACATTGGTACAATTAACTCCTCATCGCCTTACCACTATCACCGGCTCCTGTGGCACTGGGGAAATCTAGCAAAATCCAATGGGACGCATTACCACAAGGAGGGAGATCTAAATAAACTGTTCCAAGGTTTTGCTAATAACAACACGATGCGAGCACTAAGCTCAGAGCGGAAGTTACCGCTCAAGAGCAGGTTCATCCACATCTACAACAACCAACCAGGAAACACACAGAGAAGCTCAACCTGATCCCCACCCAGGCACGCACAAGGCACGAATGGGACAACAGCCTTACCCTAGCCGCAGATCCCCCCCAGCGAACTGTGGTGCAAACTAGACGCGAAGGAATCTGCACTAGGCGGGATCTCACAGACAATAGGGGCGGGGGATTTGGGTGACCAGGCGGCCTGGACTTACCAACGAGGTCCGGATCTGGCCGCGGACGGAGCGGCGGCGGCGGAAGGGGGAGACGAGAAGCGCGGCAGAGCACGGGGAGCGGGAGCGGGAGGGAGGGTAGGATCGCGGTCGCCGGTGGGTCTGATGGGGAAATCGAGGGGCGGAGAGGGTGAGACTGCAGTTCGCAGTGCGGCGGTTAGATGGATCTAGCGTGGACCCCACGCGGCAGTGACGCTTGCAGCAGCTGCCTGCGTTGTGGAGCTGGACGAAGAGTCGTGGACCCTCGCCGCCGCCCCCGAATCGAAGCCACCGGACACCACAGATCGTCGATGCGTGCCGTCGGATGAGGTAGGGCCGAGGGGTGGGAGAGCTAGGGTATGAGAGCGAGACGGGAGGAGTGGTGAGAGTAGAAAGATGAGAGGGGAGGGTGAGAATACAAACTTTACGAAGGGTGTGTTGGGGGCACTAAGTTACTGTTTGGATTCAGGGATTTTTTTTTACTTCGTCACATTAGATATTTAGACATTAATTAAAAGTATTAAATATAGACTGATAAAACTAATTGCATAAATAAAGAGGCTATTTCATTAGACAAATTTTTAAGCATAATTAAGCCATGATTACCAAATGTTTACTGTAGCATTATATTCGCTAATCATGGACTAATTAGACTTAATAGATTCGTCTCGCGAAATAGTCCAGAGTATGAGGTGGGTTTTATTAATAGTCTATATTTAATACTTCTAATTAGTGTCCAAATATTCGATGTGACAGGGACTTAAAAAAAAGTCTCTGGGTATCCAAACAGGGTCTAAACAATCACCGATTATCGTTACAAAGCAATTCCACCTGCGAGTGCGGGTCCCCAGCGGGTACCCGCCCCTATAGTACGGGTATGAATTTTCACCCGTGGGTGACTGGGTCCGGGGCCCCGTATATAGGCGGGTGAGGGGACGGGGATGAAGTCCTACCCGCGAGGGTATATCAGACTATAAACTCTTAAATTGTAGCCCATGAAATATGCAAGAGCCCAATAAGCCCATATATATATATATATATATATATATATATATAAAGAAACCCTAGCTCCTCTTTCTTTTGTTTTCTCTTCACTTCCTCCTCAGTCACGCACTCACACAGGCGGCAAGGCGGGCAACGTGACAGCCGGCGGGTGGCGAACTCTGTTCGGATCCCGGACTCCCAGTCCCTCTCCCTCCCCCGCTCCAGCCGGCGGCGCACACGGTGGGGGAGGCGGGGGGGGCGGTTGGGCGACGGGCCGACGTGGGGCGACGAGGCTGCGGGGGTGCCGAGCTAGTGCGGTCGTGTGGAGCGGAAAGGCGGTGAGCATGCATAGCCACGCAGGGCGGGGGGGCGGCGGGGTGTCGAGCCGGCGCAACCACATGGTGCCGAGCAGGCGCAGGGCGATGGGGTGGCAAGGCGACAAGCAGGCGCAGCCGCGCACTGCGGCGGGGCGGTGAGCCAGCGCAAGGCGGCGGGGCGCTGAGCCGGCGACGGGGGGCTGGCCGGCGACAGGGCGGTTGGCCGGCGACAGCGAGGAGTGAGGTACCATCGATACCATTTTGTGCGGGTGAGCAGGTCATCCGGTTAGGTTGCGGGTACCCGATCGAGTCGGGTCCGGGGATGGAATTCTATCTGTTTCTTCAATCAGGTCCGGGTTCGGGTATACTATTCAGGTGGCGGGTTCGGGTCCGTTCCTGTCCAACCCACCTCCGACCCGCCCCGTTGCCATCCCTAATGATCGTTGTAAATTAGTGCTAATTAGCATATTTTATCATCAATTAGTAATTGTCAAGTTTAATTTAATGTTAATTAGTAATCATAGATATATTTTATTGTTAATTTATACTACTTTGGCCGCGTTCATCCCCTTCCTAAAAGTTAACTTATCCCATTCGTTTTCCGCGCGCTTACTTCCCGAACTGTTAAACGGTGTATTTTTTGTAAAAAATTTTCTATAGAAAAGTTGTTTAAAAAAATCATATTAATATATTTTATATTTTTTAATAATTAATAATTAATTAATAATATACTAATTTATTATTATATTTTCCGTGCCGGAGTAAGTTAACTTACCCCACACAAACGAACGCGGCCTCACAATAAGATATATAAATGATTAATTTATATTATTATTTGTTGCTAATTGAATTGCTCATCCTCATCTATCCAACCAAACAAAAAAAATTGAACATTTCATCTATCCTACCAAATAAAAATTAGATAATTCTATTCATCCAACCAAATCCAACCAAGATAAACAATTTCATCGTATACTTAAATATGGATGGACATATTTCATCCTAACTTGACAGCCATCTAAATGCACCCAACGATGAGTGGGTCGACCATGCCGATTCACGAAATCACACTAGGTACCGATCGTCCCCTAGGCTATCGTCGTAATCGCGGATACCGTGAAACCACAATAAATTCATATTTAAAATTATCATATTTAATTTTTATAAGTCTAGACGGTCCGACGTGATAATCACGCTATTCTGAAACTGAAAATAAAAATTATGAATACTAAATCATATTAAAAAATTCTAAAAATTGTGAAAATAATCATGAAAATATACATAATATATACTAGAAAAATAATGTAACGTTGTATGAATTCAACTATATTCAATTAATATATGTCAACTACTTTTTTCTTAAGCATATCTACTCTTACTATATATAGTCACCCACAAAGCTTAATTTCTAGGAGGTCACATCATCGTTAAATCACAGCCGTCCAAACAAATCTGGTGAGCTCTAGATTTTCACCACGTGTCCATAGATTTCATCTCTTCATATACCTATTAAAGTTTACCCCCAATAAGTGCAATTAGTGATATCCATCTAGGTGATGGTTCGACTTTGGGCCAACAACTCATTGTTGCTCCCCTTGATGTTTGCAGACCTCTCCCCTTGCCTCTTTATTTTCCTCGCATGAAACTATCGTTATCTAATCCTTTTTAATTAATGTGTTTTCTGTAACACTTCTCATTTTCTTCCCCATCCAAACAATACTCTCTTCTTCCCTACCTGTTTGGTGCTTCTTTTTAATTAATGTTCTCACTGTAGCAATATTGTTGGCACTAGACCATTATCACAGGGGATGGTAATAAGTGCAATTTGTTGGCCTATAAAATTTAAGTGAAGTGTTCAAAAAGATGTGGGCTAAAATTTTATAAACATTTGAGCTAAAAATATATTAGGAATGAATTGGGTTGTGAAAGAATCCATTGGTCTTGTTCTTACCACTCCTAGGCATGATTCTATATGAGTTTGTCAGAAATTAAAAAACAATTTAATCTAGAGCCAATGCATAATTACCTAATATTTAGAACACAACAAGTAAAGAACATGTGCAACAATTGCATGACTACACAATTTAATGCATTGTACAATTTATTACGGTATTGCTCTAGATGTTCTGTGACAAAAATATTTAAGTGCAATCACCTTTTACTGCTGTCCAGCTACATATATATAACTCATCGATTTCTACAAATCCTATCATAACACGCGGGGTATCAACTAGTACTTGGGATTGGTACGTGGCGAGAAGGGATGGGTAGGCGAATTTCAAAAAATTAAAGAAAGTGGAAGCTAGGATAGATCGGAATGTCTAATATGATCGGATATTCCGATGAATATATTAGATATTTTGGTTTATACAGGTCAGAGACACTTGATTAAGACAGTAAAGATACAAAGCATTACACAACTAAGAAAGTCTGCGGTCTATGTAATAGCTCAAACAAAGATATGAATACGAAAGAATACTATGAATTTGATAAGAGAGTATATACCACCACAAGCTTGAAGATTTATTACCGATGTTCAGATCCTTCAAGGGATCTTAATCTCCGTTAACGAGCTCACAAAGAGCCGAGTTTTTGCTCGCCCTTTTCTTCTACCCTATAGTGCGCAAACTAGATTTACTCATCATCATCATCATCATATGACAAATCGGATGGCCTGAATCAATCTATATTGGATCGGACGACCCAGATCAACTATGCCTCCCCACATCCCGCTTGCCTCCAAAACCCTAGCCGCCGCCACTCCGCTGCCCTCCCTCCTCTGTGGCCCTCCCTCTGCCACGGCGAACCAGATCCTCCAGCGTGGAGCAACATCAGATGGACGTCGAGTGTGGCTGGTCCGCTCGATCCGCATCGGACGGATACAAGTGAGTTTAACGGTCAAACGAGCTCGCACTCGACCGAAGCCAGCAAGGAGTGCAGTCGCTTGATTTGTCACGACTGGATGTTCCCGTGGTAGGACTCTAGATCTGTGTCTATCAAGGACTCATTGTATGACGTCGACCTCGTTGACGCTGCCCTCCTCAACGGCCGTCGTGGCGATGGTAAGACAAAACAATCATACAACGCATAAAAAATGGAAAAACATTTTTGAATTACAAGAAGCGAATATGGAATGGCAGACAAAACCATCTTTGATAATGGCATAATAGCAAATTTCTTTGCACCGTCGCCTGAGCCTCAACAAACGAGAAATTGGACATTATGCTAATGCTAAAAGATGGTTTAGCCAAAATGCCACTCCACGAGATGGCTTCGTTAAACTGTCACTCCCAACCGATGGATACAATTTGTTTTGCCATATTCCGGATTTGGATCAATTTCATCCTCTTTTTACATCAAGTCAGACGAAATTACCTCCAGGGCTGCTTCTTCTCTTTCCTCCTATTGCCGTATGCTTCCTCTCTTTCTTCTCTTACACAGAGCCGACGAGGAGAGGCTGCCGCTTTGCTCCACCGGCTCCGTACATCGGCGTTGGTCCTTCACCCCCTGCTTCAACATCGATGCAAACATACAGGGCACCAACATTAGGGACTTTAACTAGTCACACTACCCCATTAGGCTTAACGATCAAAACAGATTCACCACCACCAAATTTAGTTGATTGCCACATTATCAGGTTCTAACACATCTAAGCTAAGCGAAGACTTCTCCTCGAGCCTAAAGAAAAAAATGTGGATGAATGCTAGATTCCTCTCTAACTGATCCGCACCACTCGCAAGCACGAAACAAGCAAAGATCGATTTGAAAACAACAAGAAACAATGTTCTTACCCTCTCAGTAGCTCATGCCATGTGCACTTTGTTGACGCCATCTTGCGCCTAAACTGTCACCATTTTTAGCAACGTCTTTGTGCGTAAGGTTCTAGGTTGCCACTCTGCACGCTTGCCTCGACTCCAGCCATAGCGGCAGAGGATGGTACGCCGAGGGCAGAATCGACAGATGTTGCCGTGGGATTGACGGGGATAATGTTGGTATCGCTAGAGTAGGCTTTAGGAGAGACGGAGGCAACATCGAGGCATGGGTAGTCTATCGTGGGAGTGGCGCAGCCGGCTAAGGTGACGTGGGAGCGATGGTTGCCGCAGCTCCGAGTGAGCACGATGGCGGCGGTGGTCGCTAAGAGACGAGAGCGCATGACTGGATCTAGATTAAGAGATCGTAGAGGAAAGAGAAGAAGCATCCCCTAGAGACAATCGTCTAGCTAGGTGTTAAAATAAGATGAAGTTGATCTAAATAAAAAAATGAAAAAATAAATGGTATCCATAGAAAGTTGCAATTTTAAGGAGCCATCCCATGAAGTGCATTTCAACGAATACATCTTTTAGAAGTGGCACGATATCCAAAATGACCGTTGCACATCCTACCGACATACACAGATCGAGCTCTCCTCCAAGGCCGACACTGCACCTCGCCTCTCCTGGTCGCCGCCGCCTTCCCCGGCCGCCTCCAGGCTCTTCTCCCCTTGCTGCCACGACTTCCCCGGCCGCCGCAGCCGGCTCGCCTCCCTCGGTCGGCTGGGTGGATGCTGGCTATCCAGAGTAGATGCGGCTGCCTCTTCGGTTCAGAAAATAGCCCAGAGCCGCCGACCTTGCGTCGCACCGCCTCGCCCACCGCCTTCCTTCCTCCACCAGCGCCATGGTGGGAGATGGCGAGAGTGGTGGGCGATCAGGGTTTTCCGCCCTCCGGCCGCCGCACATGGAGTAGCCCCCGTGGATCTGCCGTCATCTCTGGTCCAGCCTCCTTCGCCACACCCCGAAGCTTCCCCTTCCCCAAGCCTCTGCCTTCTTCGTCCCGCCGCCTCTAGTTCCAGCGGCCTCCCTCGAAGTCCCTCTGCCTCCTCCCCCGAATGCTCCGGTGCCCCAGGCTCGGGCTCCTTCCCCGCTGCATCCCACGGGACAACGAGGTTTTCATTCGCGAGCTGCCTGCTCTTCACCAAGGTTGGGATTTTCTTGCACCATTTTCCTGTCAATGGTGATGCAATGCTTCATTTTTTTCTGGATTAGTATGATGGCCTGCTAGTTGATTTGAGTAGTGCATGGGTAATTATGGATGTGTAACCGAAGTTGCCGGAATGTTGTCAACTTCTTCGCTTGTTGTTGCCATGTTCCAAGGTAGTGGTAACCTTGCTTGTGCTTGGACATGTTTCTTTTTGTTGCTTTGCTAATTGTTAATACCCTGCTTGTTGATTTCTTCTTGCATATACTGTTTGAGACAAATTGGATGGGCATAACTAGGCATGCCTTTTGTTTAATCTGCTAGGAAATCCTCTTTTTGGTGCTTTTTTTGCTAGTGAAGAAGGCAATTATTGTTTCTTGATAATTTAATTTCTGCCATTTTATTCTCATCGTATATCTATCTCATTTGAGTTAGTAAAGTCTGAATTTTTTTAAGAACTTGATTTTTGTGAGCTGTTTAATGTTTTAGAGCTATATTTTACTCACCCCACCTTCAAAGAAGAAGCAAGTTTGAATGAGTACTTAACTGCCATGTGCTGTGTGGGGCTTTTACAAGTGCATAAATGGACATCTCTCTAGATTCAAATCGACCTGCATCCTTCAATCTTTTGGAATAATTAACTGCTTATGCTTTGGTGGTTCTGTTGTTATCTTCTCTAGATGATTTGCTGTCCCAACTGCCCTATGTGTCATTTTTTTCTTGCTACCCAGTAATCATTTATGGTGGCCTTTTGCAAATTAGGGGCATAGGAGGTGGATTAATGCTGTATATTTGTATCAAACTTTCAGTCTCAGGTCCTGTGCAGGTTACAGAGTTTCAATCCACTGAAACTAAAATTTTCTACTTAGGTTAATCAATAACACACTGATAGTTGAAGAAAATTAAATGTTTTTGATTTAGGATAATTTGAGATCAATATTTTGGTGTCCATTTCTCATGAACTTTTGATTTTGGATTTATTATTGAGATTGATAATTTGGATGTTTGAATTGTCTAGTGGTATTCAATATAGTGTTAATTTGAGTTAAGGCGCATGTGCTACTGTGGTGCAAACGAGAGAATTAGCTAGATCATCTTTGTTAAAAGCACTTGCATATCATTTTGTCTAAAAAAGGTTCCTCGTCTTATCTGTTCATGATAGAATATTCTTGACTGGTGGTGTGACAGCCAGCTGCTTGTTCCGAAACTGATCCACTGTGGCTTTGACACGACTGTCATCCTTGTGGCCTGGTCCATATGGAATGAGTGTAACAACATGATCTTCAATCAACAAGCTAGAACCTGGACCAAGGTTGCTAGGGCCGCTGATGATGAAATGATACTTTGGCGAGAGACTGGTCACCTTCCCTAGCCTCCTTGTCAATGCCCTGGTTGCTTTTGTTCTACCATGAGACTTCAGTGATATTACCCTGCTTTTTTTGTTTTGTTTTGTTGCCTTGGCTTAAACTCTGCAAATTTCTCCAATCTTAATATAAAAGATACACAAAGTGTATTCTCGGAAAAAAAAACTGTGTTATGGATCGATGACTTCAGATGCCAAATTTCAAATTCCATTGAAACTGATGGCATCCAACTGCATCAAGATATATCAAGTTCAGTTGCTTAGCACTTACATATGTAATAGTGGATTGAATCAGTAGTATCATGTTCAAAAGGTTGTAGGTGCTGATCTATCGAAATTCATAATTCTCTCTTCTATAGAAGCTGTCCTCTTTGAGTTCTTCTCTATTAGATGCGATCAGGAATAACAGGTTAGAAATGCAACAAGGGCTTTCCTTTTGGGCACTTTTGTTTTTATGATCTTATACTAACACTTGGTTAATATATTATTGTCAAGCCAAGTGTCATCTTATTGTTTTTCTGTCACTTAAATCAACCATGTGGAAGAATACTTGTTCATTCTAGGTCTGGGTTTATCCTGATTGGAACACTATGCTCTGTAATGCATGGTTTTATAGACTGTTCCTTTTGATCCTCTAGAGCATGCTTGGCAGAAATGTTCTGCACTTCATGTTAGGATTTGCAATGGTTCCATAATTCAAGGTTATTATTTTATTATACTCTTATTGTATTAGATTTCTTGTTCTCATAAACTGTATTAGAATTCAGAGCTGAACTTCCTTCCTATGTTGAGACCTTTATTGCTGATGCATTTTAGATCTTCCCCCACTATAAATTATATCTATTCAGCGCTAAGTTGATTTCTCTTGATATTTGAATTTTTCAGAATTTCCTAACTTGTTTACATATGAAAGCTGAATGAAAGGGCGGAGCTCGCGTGGGCCACGTCACCCGGAATTATTCCGGCCGTCGGATCGACGGTGGACGGATGGATGGCTGGGGGCGTCGCCGCTCGCACGTGTGGAGGCGGCGGCCTCGCGCTGTCTCGCCTCCGCGCGCGACGCGTGCACCGTATGAGAGAGGGCGCCACTCTTCTCCTCCTCACCGCCGCTCTTCTCCTCCTTACTACTGCTGCCTTCGCCGCCGCCCCCGTGAGAGTGCCACGCGCCTCGTACGCAGAGCGCTCGCCTTGCTATGCTCCTTTTGTTTTCCTCTCTCGCTCGCCGCTCTCGGTCGCCCGCCGCTTTCTGGCCTCCTCTTCCTCGGCGCTTCGCCCCCGTTCTGCTCGCTCGCGTTGCATCTTCTCCGGGCCGCCTGGTCGTGCCTGCCGGTGATGCCACTGGCTGCCGGCTCCATGCAGATCTACGCGGCGCCGTGTTGGAGGTCTGCCCGGCGGGCATCGGGACGGCGGCTCACGCTCGCCTCCCGCCGGACCGGGTGTCGAGTCAGCGGCAGATGCGGCAGACGTATTGGTTTGTCCCGCCGTGGAGGACCTAGCTGTTGTGGCTGGTGGCATCGGCGGCGGTGACCTCCCCTCTCCATCCCCGTCCGCCATTGTCGGCCGCCTGCCGCCGAGGTCGATGACTTCCGCCGTATCCCCGTGAGCATCGGATTTATCGAGGAGATCATCGACGACAGCCACAGCATCGTCTTTTCCTCCGTCGGCCCGAGTACTACGTTGTCATCCTCTCCTTCGTGAGCAAGGACCAGTTCGACCTCGGCTGTTCCATGGTCATGCACAGCAAGGTACAGATCCCTCTCAATCTTTCCGTATTCTACATTGATCTTGTTCCATTAGGTTTTTTCTTCTTCACAAATTTGATTGATATACCTGTGGGAGAGCACGGGATGGCGACGAGCGGAGCGCTGTGCGGGGCGGCGGAGGTCTCTAATCACTCCACTCTCTCTTCTCGTTTCTCTACATCTGGAAAGAATGGCGGCAAAGAAATCCTCCCTATGTTAGTATCTCTATTGTTACTCTCATTGGTGAGAGGATGACACTCAAACTTGGGGCAATTTTCTGTTTACTTATCACCAAATGTCATGCCCTTCCCGGGGAGGGTTGGATACATATTTATAGCTGCCTACTAGTCTAAAAGATGCTGTCCTAGAGCATCTCAACAACCTGTCCTAGAGCATCCTAACCACCTGTCCTAGAGCATCCTAACAACCTGTCCTAGATGCTGTCCTAGCAACTAAAAGCTGAAAAACAAGGGTGGGTAGGACACCACAAGACCAAGACCAAACAGCCCAAGACTTATTCCTTCATTCTCCCCCTAAGTCTTGTGCGTCGTCTTGTGAGAAAGTTGAGCCATCCCGATCCGAGAGCGAAGCTCAAGGAACTTGATCCTACCAAGGGGCTTGGTAAGCAGATCCGCAAGCTGGTCCTTGGTGTTGATGTAGCTTGCCTTGATGCTCCCTTCCTCCAAGCAGTCTCGAATGAAGTGGTACCTCACCCGGATGTGCTTGCTCCGTTCATGAAAAACAGGATTCCTTGCCAGGGCCAGAGCGGACTTGCTGTCCACCCTAAGCTCCACTACTCCAGTGTCTCGGCCGAGGAGATCACCGAGCAGTCGAGCAAGCCAGAGTGCCTGGGTCGAAGCAGTGGAAGCCGCTATGTACTCGGCCTCGCAGCTGGATAGGGCCACCACCTGCTGCTTGATCGACTGCCAGCTAATGAGGCACTTGCCGAGGAAGAAGAGAATCCCGCTCGTGCTCTTGCTAGTGTCGATATCGCCGGCGTGGTCGCTGTCGGTGTACCCAATGAACTGTGCCTTTCCAGGGCACCTCGGGTAGTAGAGGCCGTGGTCGAGAGTCCTCGCAACGTAGCGGATGATCCTCTTCACAGCCTGCTGGTGCTCCGTCGTCGGTCGCTGCATGAACCGACTAACGTAGCCGACGAAGAATGCCAAGTCCGGCCGTGTGTGGGTGAGATAGCGAAGGCTCCCCACAAGACGCCGGTACTGCGTAGCGTCCACCTCCTCCGCCGTGCTGGCCCGGCTCAGCTTCAGCCTCTCCTCCATCGGGGTGAGGGCTGGGTTGCAATCGTTGAGCCCAGCGAGCTCAACTACGCGCTTGGCGTAGGCAGTCTGGCGAAGTGTGATCCCGGAGTCATCTTGGTGCACCTCGATCCCCAGATAGAAGGAGAGGGGCCCCAAGTCACTCATCTGGAAAGTGGCCTTCATGTCTTCCTTGAACGCTGCCACCTCCGTATCCTTGGTGCCGGTGATCACCAAGTCATCAACATAAACACCCACCAGCAGGGTATTTCCTCCATTTCCCCGCCGGTAGATAGCAGCCTCGTGCGGGCTTGGCTCGAAGCCCATCCTCTTGAGCGTGGAATCCAACTTGGCATTCCACGCCCTCGGTGCCTGCCGCAGGCCGTACAAGGCCTTGTGCAGACGTAGCACCTTGCCCTCCTTGCCGGGGATCGCAAAACCCGGCGGCTGGTGCACGTAAACCTCCTCCTTCAAGTCGCCGTTGAGGAACGCCGACTTGACGTCCATGTGATGGATGCGCCAGCCTTCCTGAGCTGCCAGCGCAAGGAGTCGCACGGATTCCATCCGTGCCACTGGGGCGAAGGCATCGTCGAAGTCGATCCCCTCCTGCTGCACGAAACCACGTGCCACCAAGCGAGCCTTGTGCTTGACGATGACTCCGGCTTCATCCCTCTTCAGCTTGAACACCCACTTAAGAGAGATCGCACGATGACCATGAGGGAGGTCAGCAAGCTCCCAGGTGCGGTTCTCCTTAACCGCGTCCAATTCCGCCTTCATCGCGGCGCGCCATGCCGCGTGTCACTCGGCCTCTGCGAAGGACCGAGGCTCGCCGTCGTCGCACGCAAGGTGCAACTGTTCCTCCAGGTCATGAGGCACCAGTCCCGGCACTGGCTGGTCGCCGAGGAGGTCCTCCATCGTACGGTACCGCAGGGGCTCTCCATCATGGTAGGCGTCGATGCGCTCCTCATCGTGTGAGAGCGGAGTAGCGAACTGCACCGGGCTGCGCTCGACGTGAGCTGGTGTTGGTGTGGACGTGCCCGGAGGGGTGGCTGGTGGTGTCGGAGTGCGTGGGGTCGCCAACTGTGGTGGTGTCGGCGTAGAGCGCGGCGCAGCCAAAGTCATGGCTCGAGAGCGTGGCGCTGCCGAAGTGGTGGGTGCTGGAGTTGGTGGAGAATCGGAGACTGGGGTAGGCACGCTCGGTGAAGGGGAGCTGCCCACTTCCCCAGCTTCCCTGAAGTGGATGTACTCGACAGTGAAGTCGTCATACGTCGGAGTAGAGCCGTTGTCCACCGTCTTGTCCCATGTCCATCCGCGCCCTTCGTCAAACACCACGTCGCGCACCGTGCGCACACGCTGTGTCGCCGGGTCGAGGATGCGGTAGGCCTTCGAGCCTTCCGTGTAGCCGATGAACACCCCTGGGATGCTCCTGTCGTTGAGCTTGCCGATGTGGCCAAGCTCCTTGGCGAACGCGAGGCAGCCAAAGACTCGCAGGTGGGAGACCGATGGCTTGCGCCCATGCCAAGCCTCGTACGGCGTCCTGCCATCGAGAGCCTTGGTAGGTGAGCGGTTGAGGATGTAGACGGCCGTTACCACCGCCTCCCCCCAGAAGAGAGCCGGCATTCCTCTCTGCTTGAGGAGGGCTTGAGCCATCCCCACAACCGTCTGGTTGCGCCGCTCAACGACGCCGTTCTGCTGTGGGCTGTACGGCGCGGAGTTGTGGCGGTGAATACCTTCATCGGCACAGTACGACGCGAATTCAGCCGTCGTGAATTCGCCGCCGTTGTCGGTGCGCAGGATGCGCAACTTGCGGCCGCACTCCGCCTCCGCAGCAGCTTGCGTGCGCCTAATGGCGTCCGCAGCCTCTCCCTTGCTACCGAGGACCGTCACCCACATGTAGCGAGAGAGGTCGTCGACGAGCAGCAAGAAGAAGCGTCGTCCTCCTGGTGTGGCCGGAGTCACCGGGCCACACAAATCCCCGTGCACGAGCTCGAGCCGCTCCTTGGCTCGGAAGCTCGTCTGATGGGGAAAGGGGAGCCGCCTCTGCTTCGTCAACACACAGACGTCGCAGAACTGCTCCACGTGGTCAAGGCATGGCATGCCTCGCACCATCTCCTTGGTACTGAGCCGCTTCA
Organism: Oryza brachyantha; assembly: GCF_000231095.2. NCBI lineage: Eukaryota > Viridiplantae > Streptophyta > Magnoliopsida > Poales > Poaceae > Oryza > Oryza brachyantha. The sequence continues at coordinate 8,127,437 of NC_023174.2, forward strand.
GGGCCTCGAAGTGGAGATGGCCGAAGCGCTCGTGCCACTGCCACGCCTCGTCGTCCCGGCGGGCGACGAGGCACACGGGTTGTGCTACCTGCACGTTGAGGATGTAGAGTCGGTTGTTGCCTCTGGTTACCTTGACAAGGAGGCGACCACGGCGCTCCCCGATCTTGCGCCGATCCCAAATCCTCATGACTCCGTTCTTGATCACCACGCATGAACCTTTCTCTTCTTCCAGCTGTCCAATACTGATGATGGAGTTCCTCAGCGCGGGGATGTAGTAGACTCCGGTGAGCAGCCTGTGCTCGCCGGACTTGGTGGTGAAGATGACGGAGCCGGTGCCCTTGATATCCACGCCAGAGGCATCCCCAAACTTGACGAAGCCTCGGATGCTGGGATCAAGCTCGGTGAAGAACTCCCGTCGACCGGTCATGTGATGGGTGGCCCCGGTGTCGAGGACCCATCCATCAGTCTTGTCGTTGGAGTCGTCGCCAAGAAGGGCTCGTGCCTTCGGCTCTTCTAGGTGGAGGAAAGCCGATGCGGCCGGTGCCGCTGGAGATAGCTCGATGCTTGCGTGTGCCAGGAGCAGGGCTGGTTCTTCCTCCACTTGTGCGGCGTTGGCTTGGCCTTGTCGTGGTTGTCGGCAGTCCTTGGCCCAGTGGCCAGACTTGCCACAGTTGCGGCAGGCGTCGTCTCGCGTCGGCCTGCGGTTGCCGGTGGTGCCGCCCTGGACGCCTCCGCGGGCTCCACCCCGGATGTGTCCTCGCAACCTGACCCGGACGCCTCCGCGCCCCTTGTGTAGGTTGCCGCGCTTGCGGCCGCCTACCGAGGAGGACTCCCCCTTTTTCCCATCACCCTGGCAGGCCTCCCACTGCTCCCGAGTGAGATGGAGCTTCCCGCCAATGGTGATGGGCCCGGAGAGGGACTGTGGCTCATCGCCGTCGACGACCTTGAGGCGACCAATCGCCTCCTCGATCGTCATTGTGGAGAGGTCCAGCAGAGACTCGATGGAGCGGGCAATCTGCTTATACTTCTCTGGGATGCAGCGGAAGAGCTTCTCGACAGCTCTCTCCTCGTTGTAGGTGTCGTCGCCGTACTGCACCATCTTCTGCAACAGAGTGTTGAGACGGAGGGCAAAATCATCGATGTCCTCACCTGGCTTGAAGGCCAGGTTCTCCCACTCCTTGCGGAGTGCTTGCAGCGTGCTCTTGCGGGCGCGATCGCTGCCGATGCGTGCCGCAGCGATGGCATCCCAGGCCTCCTTGGCAGTCCGCTTTTGCGAAAGGGAAAACTGCATCTCGGATGGAACTGCAGCGATGAGGGCGTCTAGCGCCCGTCGGTCTTCATCGTAGTCGACGTCGCCATACCGAACTGCCTCCCACATGTGCCGCACCTGGAGCCTCACCCTCATCACCGCGGCCCACTCGATGTAGTTGGTCTTGGTGAGGGTAGGCCACCCACCACCGGGACCAAAGTCCCTGACCACCGCTTGGATGCCGTGGTAGCCATGGCGTCGGTCAGGGGAGGGAGAGTCGCGCTGCCTGTGAGGGCCGCGCTCTCCGTAGATCCGGCCGCCATCACCGGGAGGGTAGCCGCCGCGGCGTGTGTTCTCTGGGTTGCCGCCGGCACGCCTGCGCCCATCTGGGCTACCGTTGCCGCACGCGCCCTCGCTTGGGGCGCCGTCGGCGGATGCGTGGTCCCCTGGACCGCCGCCGCCATGGGGGTGGGCTGCTGCCCACCGTATTGTCCGCTCCCGCACCCTTCCTCTCGCCAGCTCCTCAAGGTCCCTGTCGGCGGTGATGTCGCCGACGATGGAGCCGTTGATGCTGCTACGCAAGGTCTCAACCTCAGCCTCCGCCGCACGTGCTGCATCTTCCGCCTCCTCCGCTTCTGCCTCCGCCCTGATCGCCGCCAACTCCGCTGCTGCCAGCCTTGCTGCCCTTGCTGCTGCTGCTGCGGTCTGTGCCGCTGCTCGCCTGCGCTCTTGCGCTGCAGCGAGTTCGGCGTCCTGCTGACGTCGTGTGCTCGAGGCGCCCGAACGCCGAGACTGTCCGTCGGACATGGCGCGCCTCCGGGGGGCTGCTACGTGGAGAAGGGAAGGGGAAAGGGGAAGGAGGAGCAGCCGGTGGTGCTGCTGTTGATGGTGGCTGAGTGCTCACTCGAGCTTGGGAAGGGGAGGAGCAAGAGATGTTCAACCTACAGGAAAGTGTGGCTCTGATACCAGATGTTAGTATCTCTATTGTTACTCTCATTGGTGAGAGGATGACACTCAAACTTGGGGCAATTTTCTGTTTACTTATCACCAAATGTCATGCCCTTCCCGGGGAGGGTTGGATACATATTTATAGCTGCCTACTAGTCTAAAAGATGCTGTCCTAGAGCATCTCAACAACCTGTCCTAGAGCATCCTAACCACCTGTCCTAGAGCATCCTAACAACCTGTCCTAGATGCTGTCCTAGCAACTAAAAGCTGAAAAACAAGGGTGGGTAGGACACCACAAGACCAAGACCAAACAGCCCAAGACTTATTCCTTCACCCTAAAAGGCAGTGGCTTCGCCATTGCTCCTGTCCCCTAGCAGATCTCCCATGTGGTTGTCATCCCCCGCGAAACAGCAACGCATTTATATTGGTGGCCATTAGTGCCATGCATCAGCCTTCTCCAGATTCGGCAGGTTCTCATTTCTGTACAAGTGATTTTGCCTTGCATCCGTAGGGGCTACTGATTTCAGTTCTGCTTTGCTTCCCAGATTTGCATGTATTCAGTTCCCCATTGGAAGGATGCCCCTCTCACCTAGCCGTAGAGAGTTCTGTCATCTGCATCCAGAAAATTTCCTCTTACTGGTTGCAGATGATGAATTATCATTTAAAGCAATTGAGTTTGGTTTATCTGTATTCTTTAGACCAGGTATTATGCTATGCCAAAGTCAGTAAGTACATTCAAAATGGCTGTTTCTATATATTGTCAGGTTAGGAATCATCTGTTTGATATCTTGCTAACCTATTTAGTTATGGTGTAAATAAATTCTGTGCAAAGAGTAAGGTGAAAATATGGCATGTTTATATGACAGTTCAAATGAAACTTTCTACCTGTAATCTAGGCTTGGAAAACATAAGTTTGTTGCAGTTGCTTATAATATGGCTTAGGCAAAACAAATGGTAATGTATTGTTTACTCTTGCATATGATCTATGCTTCCTTTTGCTGTTTTATTAACTGGTTCATATCTATCGACAAATCAGGCCAGGTTTTCACAGAGATAGTTGGAAGTTCATACTATATTGCTCCAGAGGTATTCCAGAAGCGTTATGGACCAGAGGCTGATGTATGGACAACTGGAGTGATTCTGTATGTATTGCTCAGTGGTGTTCCTCCATTTTGGCCAGGTCATTGATCTGACAAGGTTTGCAAAATTCTACTTCACTGGTTGTGATCAATTGCTAAAAGGACTTCTTTCACTCTTACCAGATACACAAAGCGGAATATGTGAAGAAGTCTTGGAAGGACAAATTAATTTTAAATCAAACCCATGGCCCAGGATATCTGACAGTGCAAAGGATCTTCTAAAAAAAATGCTCTGCCCTTCTCCATCAGAGCGTTTGAAAGCCCATGAAGTGCTAAGTTAGTATATTTTATCTTTTGTCTTTTAATATCACTTTTATTCCTTTAAGTGCCTTGTATAGTAATTTTGAACCAAGGTTTTATCCAATAATTTCATAAGCTTCATAACTGTAATAAGATCTCAAGGGTAATAAACAGCACGTGCTTACAGTTTTTTCTATTACTTTGTATGTTCAGAGCTCCCTGGATATGTGATAATGGAGTGGCTACTGATCGAGCTCTGGATCCAAGTGTCCTTCGTCGTCTCAAACAATTCTCTGCAATGAATAGGCTAAAGAAATTGTCTCTCCAGGTATTTATTTTCCATTTCTTCTTGTTATGAAAAAGTCATCACTTGTTGCCACTGTGTTATCATGGTGAAGCATCATCAAGCGCTTTCACAATTTCAGGGGAAATCACTATTCTATTAGTTCTGTCCTTGAATACTAAATCTAACAGAAGCGTGAAACTTTTGAAATTCTATAAGCATATTTACTTTTTGAAGAATAAACCTTGTGTACATCATCACGCTCAACCTTATTTGCTTCTGTTCATATTCCTCAGAATCTTAAATTTTGACGGCAGTGAAATTGTTTATATCTGACTCGGTAATATGTTTCCTTCATTAGTGAATTGTTCATTGTTATTGTCTAGTGTATCTGCTCCTGTGTTGCTTCCAAGCTGAGAGTCACAGACTTTTATCTTGCACGTAAATTTACCATTCTAGGTTGACCCAGATATAATTTCATAATTTGCTATGATACAAAAGTATGTGGTGTCATGAATCAGGATGGCATTAACGCACCATTTTTTACTTATTAACTACTGTCTAGCTGTTTCCTATATTTAAAAATGTTTAAAATGCACTAATCTATCTTTGTTATTTGTTGTTCATCCAGGTTATTGCTGAGCGTCTTTCAGAAGAAGAGATTGTTGGGTTAAGAGAAATGTTCAAGGCAATTGACACCCAAAACAGAGGCATGGTTACATCTGGTGAGCTTAAATGACTCAGAAGATACAGCTCAGTGTTCAAGGATACTGAATTTTGCGACCTAATGGATGCAGTAAGTGGTCACTGCTAGTGCAAAATATGATACATAGACTGCTCCTTCCTTTCCTATTTTCCATGATGGAACACTTGAACCTTTTGATCATGTTGCTTTCAGAATTTTGTATTGTTTTCAATGCTTGTGAAAAGTTGGGGAGAACATATTTATGTCACAAAATTACTTAAAACTATGGGTTTGACTGAGAGACATTTCTCTTTCAAATGCATTGCTACATGGAGTATGACGTGCATCTGTGGTGAAAACCATCTTCATTACAGAACTGTTTTATATATTTTAAACTTTTTAACTCCTACTTCTGGCCGATGATGATACCACCACCACCATCAATTGGGAAGAGTTTATTGCTGCAACAGTGTGGGCAAATTTCGCTTTAAATCGATTTTGATTTGGTTGATTTGTTTTCTTACAGATTCCTAAGTGGGCCAAGATATCAGGGAGCTGATGCCGGATGGTGTGGACTCCATTTGCTCCATAAAAGCACAACATGTTCTTGTATGTTCTATAATTCTGCAGCTGTCATCTTTCCTAATTATGTATTTTAAATGTAGTACGAGAAAGCTTATTGCGTTCTTTACTTAGATTGGTCATGTATTTACAAAATTTGTACTGATATTCTTTATTTCTTTGCCTATATAGCTTTGCAGCGTCATACTAATATTAAATATTGTCCCATGTTTGTTATTCAAGTCTGCGTGAACTACTCATAATAGTTGCCATATACAACTTAATGAGATATGGCGTAACAAAGACAACTGTTATTAGGTAATGGACATATTTATTGGTACCTTCCTGCACAGCAAGGTAATCTTTACACTAATTCAACTTTTGTTTGCATATCCAACATATATATATAACCTTGATCTTTTTTTGCATGAAATAATTGTATTTTATTTTTAGGCAACATGACCTATAATGGAGGTTGTTTCTTCTCTGAACGAGGGGAGGTTAGTTTTTTTCTATAGCTTAACTATCGAATGGGGAGCTGCATAATCCAACCATGGATATTCCAATAATATTGTCACTTCAAAACAGTCCACGTGGTTGTTTCTACTTTAATAGGCAGGTGCTTAATACAAACCTAATGGTTGCTTTTATTTCTTACCAGGGAATGCAAATCAGCAACCACTTGATCTTTCCGGTATGATTTCATCTATGTTTAGTTCTTACTTTTAGATACTCCGCTACCTTTTACCCAATATGGGCAGATGATTTGTGAGTTATGTTGCAACTCTATATAAATAGTCATACCGCTCAAATGGGACGTTTCAAACTGCAGGTTATGTGCCATCAGAGAGCGCTTCTTTTCAAACTCTTAGTATTTAAAGTGTCAGGTAGGCTTTCAGTCACTTAATGCCACGTCCAAAAATTCCTCACATGAATTTCCAAACTTAATTATGTATAAAAATCTCTGTCCAGGACCAGCCAGGGTATACAAATAGACAATGTTGATTACATAACTATCGTTCTTAGAAACAACTGAAAATAACACTTATTCTAACGAAAATGCAGCGGAAAGGTAGGGTAGACTAGCTCCAGCGGGTACGTCTCCAGTCCACAAGCAGACTTTGACGACAGACCAGCTCACTCCTGAGAGTCACCTCCATCGGACTCAACTTCTAGCTCTGGAGGGGGAAAAAGAGCAAGGCTGAGTACAAACCACCGTACACAACAAACATGGAAAAAAGGGCAATAAATGATGCATAAGGATCCTCAAGGACAGGCTAGGGTTAGTTGCAATAAAGCGACATTTAAATAAATAATAGAGATTGAATTAAATAAAAGTAATTAAATAAATTAAAGAATAAGTAAATAACAGTTGTAAAATACCACAACACTGTCCAACGTTACACCACGTTGCGACAGGCCCAACCACTACTCAACGTTACACCACGTTGCAGTAGTCCCAAGTGAAAGCTAGTTTACCCAAGTCATTAAAGGTTCACTAATCACAGTGAAGCTAGGAGTTTGTCCGTAACCGGGGGCACGGCTATTTGAATAGATTATTCTCTGATCAGAGATGTACTACTGTACCCACAAGACACGACTCCACTGCACTTAAACGTGCGTCGACATACCACCATGGCATACCGGAAAGGAGACCGTGATAGGACCCGTCACATAATCCTCCCTATTTAATCGCGCCGCACTTCAGGTTTCACCCCCTCCTCTACAAGTCGGGCAGTCCCCTCTTGTGCCTTGGTAGATCCGGAAGCATCAGAGGCTTTCGTTACACCACGATTGCCCGTCCATACTCCATCACGCCTACCCTTGCCTTGGTACGTCAAATAGTTGGAAGCCATGTTCCAAATCCCCCTGACCCATTCGGCATGTGGTTAGCACTAAATTACTTCCAGGGTTTCCCGTGAACCGGTCTTTAATTGCCATGGGTGCGACTCTCAAAACCATGCACCCACAACCCACCATTATCAATATTTTAGTTGACATTAACCCGAATCGGGGGATGAATCAAAATTAACAATTATTCAGAACTAGTAATGATGATTAAGTGTGATCCCATGAGCTACTTGTTCTAAGCATGGTTAAGCATTAACCTAGGTCTAACTCTACTCAAGTTACCCCTGATCTAACATGAATAAAGTTGGATAAACAACGGCATAATAATAAGGATTACCCGAAAAATAAATACAGTAAATACTTTAATTAAAACAATGCATGTTTGAATAAATAAAGCGGGGAATTTGCAATAATAGGTTCAATATGATCAAAGATGAGTGCCACTTGCCTTGCTCTGGTCCTTTGGGTACTTCGGCAACGATCTCGAAGTAAACCGGCTCTTCGGCAGGGTCCGAATCTAAGCGACAAAGCACAAAAAGAAATAAAACAGGCACAAACTCTACTGAAATAGTAAAAGAAAGTATTTTTAATGGATTCTTGACAATTTTATGAATTTAATGAAATTTGAATGGGCCTAAACGGAGACTAGATGAATTAGATATGAATTTTAGAAGTTTTCTAGGTTTTTAACTAAACAGAAAAGTCCTAAATCAATTATTGCGCAATTAAATGGGGCGCTGACGTCAGCGAGGAGAGAGGAGGCGCGCCGACAGGTAGGGTCCACGGGTAGTGAGAGAGGGGTGAGGGGAGGATGACACGTGGTCCCAGGGAGGTGAGAGAGGAAGGGGGTGGCGCCGGCTGACGAGTGGGCCCAGGGAGACGAGAGAGACGGAGAGGCCGACGGGTGGGGTCCACCTGTCGGGAGGGCAAAGAAAACAGGGGAGGAGAGGGAGATGGCGGCCGGCGACGCTCGGCGGCCCAACCGGCGGCGCGCACCGGCGGGGAGGAGTGGCAACGCGCCCACGAAGGGGAGGGCAGCGCGAGGTGACCCGGAGGCGGCTCCAGCGCAGGGATGAAGACGGCGGCGATAGGCGGCCGAGATGGCGATGGCGTGCGGCGGCAGACGGTGGCGTCGCGAGGTGTCGATGACGGTGGCCGCGAGGCAACGATGACGTCGGGCAGCCACCTGGCGGCGGTGGCAGACGGCTTCCGGCGCGTGGCGACGGCACGGGCGTACCGGCGACGGCGGCGGAAGGAAGGGAGAGGGGGAGGGGAAGATGGAGGTGCTCACCGGCGACGGGGAAGTGGCGGCGAGGTCGGCGACGACCGGGAATGGGCGACGGCGAGCGGAGAGGTGGCGGCGACGTCCGGAGTGCGGTCGGCAGCGCGCGGGCGATGAGGTCGGGTGCGACGGCGACAGGGATGAAGAGGCGTCGAGGGCGCTCGGGTGCCCACCGGCGGCGGCGAAGGCCGGCGGAGAGTTGGCGAGGTGGAGGTAGAGGTGGCGATGCGGACGGGCGACGGCGAGCGGCGCTCGACGGCGGGATCGGATGCGGCGGCGAAGGAGGAGGGCGCGGCGGCGAAGGAGCTTGGGCGGACGGGGAAAAGTGGCGGCGGCGCGCGGACGACGGGATTTATAGGGGGAAAGCGCCGGCTAGGGCGAGGCGGCCAGTGGAGACCGAGTCGGCCCCGGCGGCGGATTCGGCGGCGGCCGTTGCGGGCGGCGGGCGGAGTTTGGTTCGGCGGCGAGGTGGATTCGGGCGCGGCCGGTGCGAGGAGGCGCGGCGGACTTCGGCGCGGGCGTGGGCGTGGGCGAAGGGAGCTGGGCCGGCGGCCCAGGCGGAGGGAGGAGGGCGCGCATGCGGGAGAGGGGCGGCCGTTCGGCTGGGCCGGGCGAGCGGGGGAGGGTGGGCTGGCTCGGCTGGGCCGACCCAGGAGGAAAGAAGGGAGGGGAAGGAAAGAAAGGAAGAAAAAGAGAAAGGGGGAGGAAAATTGGACTTCGGCCCAATTTGAGGAGGAAGGGAAAAAGAAAGAAAAAAGAGGGAAAAAGGAAAGCCCCACTTTTGCCGAGTTTTAAATTAATTTTTGGGCAAAATTTTATACTTCTGCAATTTAAGTTTAAATCCTGTTAATCGATTTGGAACCTCGATTTAATTAAATTAATTCCTTTAGAGAGATTTTTCCTGAGTTAATTAAGCCAATTATTATTTACGAATTTCTTTTACGAATTTAGGCTTAGGATTAAACTCCGGGTGTGACACTTAACTCTGTGTGCTTGCACTGACACCCACTATCATGTACGTAGTTTGTAGAAGATTTTGGTTTTGCACTAATAGAACTACATTTTTACTTAAATATATGATTTGTATGTAGGAGGATTCCATTTGCTCTAATACTCTACTACGTACATTCATTTTTGTGTTTTTGTTGCATGGCTGCTATCATTGGATCGAAATGGACTAGATCTTTGTTTCCACTTTTTAATGTTGTCAGGTGGTATATGGTGAGGCATTGTTATTTATCTCTATTTCAATCATCCAGGCCTTCTGCCGCACTTATTTTAATGGGCTTATATAGAGTTATGTATCGACTATCCGTCTTCTAAAACTGAATTGCTAGCTGTGAGTTTTCAGTTATGGGCTTGCATAGTTTTCAGTTAGAGTCCCAAAGCATTTGCTGCCAAAAATAAGGATGATTTCATACATCCCCTATGGAGTGACAGCAAAATAAATGTGGCTTTTACTATCCTGACGATTCATCCCAAACTGACGTTTCGCTGGCTGGATTGGGCGCTCCCCGCAGCCGCTCGGGTTCCGCTACCATAGAGCAGGTACATCACTGATAAGCCCATGTGCCTTTTGATATCTTCCATTTTCTTCCTCGCCATGAGCTACAACGATTTCAGGTTCCACAAATTTTCTAGCTGTCAAGATGGACAGGCCAGGGCAAATAAATTCAACACACAACAAGCACATCGTGGCCAATTCCTCATTGGAAGGGTTGGTAACTGATAAAATACAGTAATACCATATTATCGCTACGTCGACACATTTAGGAGAACAAGAATTTTGTGTCATCTTTTCTTTTGTTTTATTTTTGGCAGGTGAATATCCGGTTCCTCAGAATTCCCCCTAGGCTAATTTCTTATCTTACGTTTCAGGTTAGCCTCCTAGATGCCATCAAATTTGTCTGTTTGGGCCAAACCTGTCGTTATGGTTGTCTTGCTGTTCCACATGAAGCCACTAAGCACCAGTGTATGTATAATGACGATTCCTCCCTCATCGTAACCAAAACTGCACTCTCAAACTTTGAGGCAGCACTGGACTATAGGGTTGGTATTGGCTATTCTCCTGTCCTAGATCATAAACCAGCTACTGTAATTTGTATTAACTCATTTTTTTTTATCGTGCCATAGAATGTCCCAGATCTAGCAGTCATGCTTTCTTTCCCTATTGTTGGTGGTGTGGATAATGCAGCTCTTGTTGCATGGACTACAACTCCCTGGACATTTCCGAGCAACCTAGCATTGTGTGTCAATGCCAATCTTGTGTATGCCAAGGTTAGTAGTCCTCTTTTATTTGCCTAGGCTTTTTTCCCGTTCTGTAAATATTGACTATAGTTGTCGAGTTTACGTATTGTCAGTATATAATACATAAATGTTTTCATATACTACGTAAAGAAACCCATGGATATTCTCACTGCTCTCCAAAACATTCATAAATTTTGAACTTTAAATGTTATGTAACTAACAGATACATAATGTTATACACCATAGATTATTGCTATCTGCATTACGTTACTTGAAGTTCTTTATCTTGTTTGTCTCCATAATCATTTTACTGCAGATACATGATTATTGTTTAATAGTAGTTTCCCACAGATTTTAATTGCCACACCTGGCTAATCCATATCTATCAGTATAGAGAATCACGTACGAGTCAATCTAGCACCTGCAATTGCACGGTTGTTACTGTTTGCAAACAAACGTAATTAACTTAATGGTGTATTGATGAAGTTATTTATTTCTTTTTCTGATAAAGTTGTTTGTAGAAGTCTAGAAGAAGACATATATCAGCTGATTCCTCTTCCTAACTTCCAAGGAAAATTATGTGTCAAACATCAGAAATAAATCAATTTGCATTATTCCACTGCATAAAAACCACACTATATGTTCTTTTTGGTTGCAGGCCTTCAAATATACGACTAATATTGAACTCTCCAGCTAGGTTGATGAACACGTCATCGGAGCTACAATAGATTCCCTTGCTGTCTAGCAAGCTGAAAGCTGTGACAAAACAACATAAGAAAACGGAAAAGCTTTTAAGTGTAGAGATTATTAAAGGTAGGAGGTCTATATCCCCTTCCCTAGGTTCCTGTCTTGTAGCTCAAGATCTATGTTTTTCATAATGATACCAGATGTCTAGGTACTGTTAGACAGTCTCTCATAATCTAGGATATGAACTTCACTATTTATTTCTACATCTTTATATTGATAATAACAATGATTATTTTCTACTAGGTGTTCAAAGCATTTACACTGTATTGGCATATGTGTCAGTGTGCAGGGCATTTCTAGTATGTACATACCTAGTAGACAAAAGCAATGTAACATCATTCAAATTTAACTTTGTTATATATATATATATATATATATATCTTTTACTCCTCATTGCTTTTTGGGTAATTATCAGTATTAGGATATTAGCTATGTATAATGTTCATGCATTCCTACATTTGTCACATAGGCACATAGGCAAATGTGATTAGTTTGTTAATTCTAGAAATATGATAACAATTGAAAATTTTATCAGTTGTCAAAATACTTCAAGGAGATCTCTTGGCTGTCCTTAACTTTATTCAATAAGGGAAGTAGGGAAGACCTCCAAACATGTGCTTGCGTGTTGATACAAACATCATAATCATCATGGATGGCATGTGCTTACCACTCTAAAACTTATCACTGTATATAATCATCGAGAATGACTATTCTTCTCCTAGAAGAAGTTTCATAATCTGCAGAACACACGGTAATATTTTGTAACATGAGCAATTTCCATATCATGAAAAAAGAACATACTTAAAGCATACGCCTTATATTTATTTTCAGTTTAGGGTTGAGGGTTTACAACACACTCTGAACCCAAGTTCTTCATCACCACATAATAGAAGGAAAAAGAACGAATTACACCAATGACTCAATCCGGAGTAGTTTTGGGTGGCGCACCCGATAGTCTAGTCAGCTAAAACTATTTTTTAAATTAGGGCTCGCATGTTAGATCTCCATCAACCTCCCACTCAACCACCTTCATCACCCGTCCTGCTCCACCGCTAGTCCTCTCCGAGTGAGCTTTAGTCCACCACCAGCAATCCCCAATGCAATGACTAGAGGGTATAGAGACCAATTTGGATGTATGTGTTTCAGTACCTGTATTTTGTGGTGCAGAAAATGTTGAGGCCTAAGCAGATATGAACGGAAAATTTCAAAAAAGAAGGTTGATGTCTTTCTTGGTAAAAACTGAAAACATTCAAAATTACAAGGTTAGAAAATGGACCTTGGTTATACACCATACCTTCCCTAAGCATAGGCTGATTATTTGGGGTTCATGTTGTTGTATTAGCATTTATTTGGAGTTGTCAAGTGTTTAAATAACTCAGAAACGTGACAACACCTTAAAAATCCAATAGTTTTTGTGTATAAGTTAGATGGCAATAAATTATATGTTTCGAATCACTACCTTGGACCTAGTAGGCTCTAGGAGCATATGAATGCAGTGAAGAAAATGATGTCTTACATTATTATTTACTTTCAGAATAAGTGCTACAGTACCTACATGGAGGGGCAAAGAAAAACAACGATAGGTGCAGTAGATATTAACAACTGGCTAAAAAAATAGATCACACATATAATCTGGAAGTGCATGTGCAAGAATAATGGGCTATTTCTTCTCAAGTATAGCTGGTGAGATACAAAGATATATAACATCAAAGAATTGCGCGGGTTTATATAACAACAAATTTTCCACCTTTGAGTAGCATGGACATTTCTATGCTGAAATGCTTTATGTTATATAATCAAAAGGAAATACCAACATGCCATGTGGTATATACATTTCTTCTTTTACTAGCACAATGCCCGTGCTTCAGCACGGGACAAAAAGAACCATTCTGTTTAGATTTTTATTAAAATATATGAGATGTACATGTGTATATGCCATGTGTTTCATGTGTACACAATTTAACGGACAATCAAGTCCTATAAAAACATATAATCCCTATGTATTTTGATAAATAATGGTGTTAACTATTTGTACACGTTTGACCCTACGTTTTATTAAAAAACTTATATAATTATGGTTTAACTTTTATGAATAGATTTATTAGTAAAATAGAGTAGGTATAGATTTATGATAAACAGAGTAACAAACCAGGAAAACAAGATGAAATAAAATGGATGACCTAACTATGTTGACATGTTGATGATATGAGTCATGTGGCTGAACCGTCTAGACAACTCCGCCCGATCCAAGGGGCTAAATGCACAAAAATCTAAAGTGAAGAGAAGTTTCAAAACATGCTCGTACTAATTTCCAGTATTCGGCCGAATCACGACTTGTATTAAGTCATGGTTAATAACCTAAATTGAAGGATAGTCATAATGGACAAGGTAGCAAGTAGAGAAGAAATGTCAGCATATTAGAACAGTAGTGTTGGTTTTAGCTAAGAAATTCAATTCAGACATTACCATACAAAACTATCAATGCAAGTACAGTTAATGTCGGGCAATTCAGGCGAAAAATTATCACAGAACTTATCATTAGAACTTAATAAAATGAATATATGGGGTAACTTAAATGATGAAAGATATGGAACATATAAGTATATAATCAACCTATTACATCACCTAAGAGCTAGAGATTTTTAAACCAAAAAAGAGTCAATAATATGGTAGACATACCTTCTACACTGCTGCATTTGATAACATGAACCAATTCTCACCTAGTATAGACATTTTTAGAAGATACCGATCAGTGCAAAAAAATCAACAGCATGGACCATATCACAAGGGAAAGAAAATGCTGACGCTGGTAAAGTGCCATTCGTCTCTCCTCTGAAAATTTCTTATAGAGTATGATCATAACTCCCTCAAATTAGCATAAAGTACTAACTATTGCTCAGAAAAGGGCCTCTCCTATAATAAAGCTAGTCACTGAAACTAAAGAAACATTTTTAAGAAAAGACAAAGATCTACTAATATCTCAAGTTAGATTAGTAGTGCATAGGGACATAATAGCTATTGCAAAATGGCGCGTTCAGCACCTTCATCCTCGATGAATGCAATAGATTCTTAAACTAATGGTGTAGACCAACGAAATATAACTTCAGTAGAATAGCAGCAAATAGTGTGTAAAAACATGAAGCACGCATACCAACACGGTTCTGGAGAATAGCTATTATCCCAAGTCGAATTTGAGATTTCCAAATCTTGGAAGGCACTAATCTAAAAGCATCATGAACTGGCTTCGTATTTCAACAACAAAAATAAAAGGATTTAACAAAAGGCTCTAGAAATAAATAATTAAACATCACGCTTAACAGAATCCAGACTTCAGATGAAAAAGAAAGGAAGGAGGTAACTCTTACAGATTTATTTTGGGACAGAAGGGCCGTCAGCATGTGCAGTGATTCAAATTTTAGATGTGGTATGAAGAACAACAAAAAGCCTAGCAAGTGAAGTCACCTGAACTGAACCGAAATTGCTGGTCAAACCATCAGCTTAGGCTTGTTGGGATGTGAACGTATGTTCGTTGTTACTGTTAAGTGGAGTAACCAATGAGCTGCCTAGAATTGCTTGCCCCCACAGAATGCGTTGGCATTTGGCAAACCCCTAAAAAACAAGGGCATATTAGAAGCATCTCACATACAAATAACGTGCTTTCCAAAAAAAAAAAACATGCAAATAACGTGCAAGGAGAATTGATGATTTGTGTATCGTGAAGACCGACCTAAGATTGAATATCAGCTATGGGCATACTTGCACTTAAGGTTTGTATTTGTGTGGTTCTCTGTTGACAAGAGAATGAATATTTGACGTTGCATTAGCCGATATCACACAGAAACATGCTGCTGCTGGATGATGTTTGTAACTTGTGGATATCTATCAGACCTGACCACCTCCTGTAACCTGCAAACCAGTACCACAAATAGTGAAGTTAGATATTGTTTAATATCTTTCACGTTGATAGCAAATCAAATGAGTGCTCTGCTCTTTTTTTCAGTTTATGTTAGGATGAGCGTATTTGTTTGATAGAGCGGGACGCCATGGAGCCTCCACAGCCAGCAAGGAAGGCAGCAACTCCCTCCCGCGTCGCCCGATTCCCCGGCGCCGAACTCGCTGGAGAAGTGGAGGGGCCACCTTTTACTGCGGGGAGCCGCCATACCGGCCCGGCCAAGAGAGACAGCAACCCCTTCCCACTCGCTGGAGAAGCGGAGGGGCAGCTCTTGCAGGCTGCCATGAGGCTGGCACAGCCGGCCAAGGGGGGCAGCATCAACATGGAGGCGTGCGCATAGTCTATGAATTTAATAGCATTCTTCTTGGCGCGGAAAGTGTTCATGGATGTTTGCTTCTTATGCAAAGAAATACACATGGAAATAAAGGAATCAACAGACGTGTAACCAAAAATTCAGTGTTAAACTAAAATGGTAGGGATCAGCAAAAACATACCTAATCATTTTTCCTTCTATTACTCATGATTAGGTGGAATTTACAAGCGTGTTGGCAGACATCTATCGAACAAAAAAAAAGAATATGAAGAATGAACTCACTAATTTGCATGAAAAAAGAGTATTCAATAATTCCCAAATTTCTGACGTGGTAAAATCTCGTACCCCATTAGCGATCAGGCATTTGCATCCCTGGCTCCCTGCAACGGTGAAGCAACCATGTTAAGCAAGATGTAAATTAGCAAAGCAGCATGACACAATGAGCAACAGGAAGAACCAAAAAAGCACGCGCTGAAGCAAAAAACAAATGTCATTACGACTCCGCACCCGCAATTGCCTCATTAATGTAAACTTACATCTCTATTTACGTGATTGTACCTACATCCGGTCCCCGTCTGCACAGGCCAAGTGGTAATGCGACAAGGATATACAAGCCAAAATATACCTGAACCGCAATTTTACGATGTTTTCAACTGGCAGAGAAGGTTACTGGAGATGCCCTTGTTGTTGGAAGGTAGGCATGCTCCACTGCTTGTGCTTTCATGTTGAGGTCCCTGTGTGATGGTGTTCCAAATTTCGAAGGACAATTCTTGCAAAGACTTTGGCTTCGACGAAAGTGGTTGTGGTAATGTTTTATGACTAGTATGCCCTGCTACCTTGTGGCCATTAAATTTGTTTACAGAAAACAGTCAGATAACTATAAGTTAATGTGTAACAGCATGCAGGAAGCTGATGAGCGTAAAAGAATCATAAAGGATCCCAAATCAGTTGTTCCAGCAACCTTTGTTTCGTTCCGTTCACGGTGGGGAGCGGTTGTTTGTGCTCAGACACAGAAAACCAGTAATCCAACTATCTGGTTGACTGAATGGGCTCCAGAACCTCGTGATGTTTACTGGAATAATCTATCCATTCCATTTGTGTCCCTCACAGTTCGGAGGTTGATAATTGTTGTGGCATTCTTCTTCCTCAACTTTTCTTATATCATTCCAATAACATTTGTACAATTTCTTGCAAGCCTTGAAGGAATAGAAAAGGTGCTTCCATTTCTGAAACCCTTAATTGATATGTAAGTGTTCCTTCATATGTTTATTATTTATATTATTATGGCATTTCCATGGTTTAATTTATCCTGTAATTAGTTGGGTTCTATTACGCATATGGTTATGTTCTGCGTATTCTGTTGAAATATCCTGATAAGTCTCGTTGTTATGCAGTCCTTCCATCAAATCATTCATCCAAGGATTTCTTCCAGGCATTGCTTTGAAGGTCTTCCTTGTATTGCTTCCAACTACTATACTGATGTTTATGTCTAAGTTTGAGGGATTAATATCACAGTCATCCCTTGACCGAAGAACTGCAGCTAAATATTATGTCTTCTTGTTCTTCAATGTATTTTTTGGGAAGCATCATTACAGGGTCTGCTTTAGAGGAGCTTAAGGCGTACCTTCATCAGTCAGCAAATGAGTAAGTCCTATGCCATCACATCGACTGACTTGAAGGTTGAGATGTCACTTTGTTCATGATAGCAGTCAAATATATACCAAGTGCTTATCGTTGTTTTGATCAGACCTGTGGATTATATATCCAGGAGCTGCTTTTTGTTTGAATATTTAGACACATATCTTTTGTGTTAAAAAGGGAAGTGAACTTTGACAACGAACAGCAGAACTATTTACAAAAGGAGAAAAGCAGAAGATAGAACAAAGTGAAAACAGAGCCTGTTCACTATAATCGAATATTCCAAGCAGCCAGTAATGATATATATTCTAATGAAATAAAACATGTGTGCTGGTGGCTCAAATGGCACAATGAACTCATGTCATATTGGTTCCTAAGCTATCTTAGAAATAGATGTTTTTTTTATTAGAGTGAGTTATGCATTATTTATTCTGACTCATGGGGAACTTATATTTTAGATACAAATAACAATATTGTGGTGCTAAAGAGGCAAAAGGGTGGCAATTTGTTGATAGGCTAACTCTCTAGGTGCAGAGATTTTGGCATCAAGGCCAACGCCAAAGTATGGGTCTGACATCGCTTTGCACTTTACACTACAGATATTTACCTCCTGGAAACTTAGATAATGTTTTTGCTTGTATGCACTGCTGTTTATGTTGTACTGTTTGCCTGTGCTTTGGACAACTAATTCCTCACATTACTTGATTGAAATCAAACAATGATTATGATTTGCAGTGAGTCTAAATCACTTCCTTTGCAGAATACCGAGAACGATCGGTGTAGCCATTCCAATGATGTCATGCCCGGAGTTTATCCCAAGCCTAATTCGTAAAAGAAATCCGTAAATAATAATTGACTTAATTAACTCAGGAAAAATCCCTCTAAAGAATTAATTTAATTAAATCGTGGTTCCAAATCGATTAACAGGATTTAAACTTAAAGTACAAAGTATAAAACTTTGCCCAAAAATTAATCTAAAACTCGGTAAAAGTGGGGCTTTTCTTTTTCCCTCCTTTTTCTTTCTTTTTCCCCTCCTTCCCAAATTGGGCCGGAGTCTAATTTTCCTCCTCTCTTTTTCCTTTTCTTCTTCCCACCTCCCTCTCCCGGCCCGGTCCGGCCAAGCCGGCCCGCTCCCTCCTCTCCTCCCACGCGCCTCCCCTTCCTCCCTCCTGGGCCGGCCCCAGCCGTGGCTCGGTCCAGCTCCCCGCCGCCCCGCGCGCGCCTCCCCTCCCCCTCCACCTGGGCCCGCTGACCGCCCGGCCCAGCTTGCCCGCGCTGCGCGATTCCGCACCGCCTCCCCGCCGCGTCCGAGCCGAGCTCCGCGCTGCCGCCGAGACCGCGTCGTGGCCGAGTCGGTCTCCAACGGCTATACCCACCCTAGCCGCGCCACCCACGCTATAAATCCCGCTTCCTCGCGCGCCGCCTTTTCTTCACCCACCCGAGCCGCCGCCGCGCCCGAGCCACCGCCGCCACCAATTGATCTCGTGCACCGCCGCCGCTCCCGCTCGCCGCCGGCCGTCACGCCGTGTTCCGCGACATCGCGACCCGCCGGACCCGTTCCTGGCGCCGGTAGGCCGTCGCCGTCCCTCCTCTCCCTCCTTTTCCTCACCGCGGGCCGTCACCGAGGCCGTCGTCGCCGCCGTGCACGTGCGCGCCGTGGACGTCGCCGTCACCCCTCCGCCCGCCATCTACGTCGCCTCGCCGTCGCCGTGGTGGCCCCGCCGCCGAGCCCGGCACGTCGTCGCCGCCTCCTCCCCGAGCCGGCGCCGACCTCCGTTGCCCTCCTCTTGGGGCGGTTGCCGTCTTCGTCGTCACCGCCGGTCGCACCGTTGCCGCCGTGCTCGCTCACGTCGTCGCCGCCGCCGAGCCGCGACGTCGCTGTCGCCCCGCCGCCCGCTCGTCGTCGGCGCCGTCTTTCCGCGGCTGAGGTCGCCTCCCCCTCCTCTCTCCTGGGCCGCCGACAGGCGGGCCCCATCTATCGGCCGCTCCTTTCCCCCTCTCCCTCTGCCATGCGGGCCCCAGCCATCAGCCGGCGTCGACCTCCTCTCCTCTCTCCTCCCCTCGGGCCCCACGCATCAGTCCCTCCTCCCCTCTCTCCCTCACCGACAGGTGGACACCACCTGTCGGTGCCACCTCACCCCTCTGCTGACGTCAGCAGCCCTATTAATTGCGCAATAATTGATTTAGGACTTTTCTGTTTAGTTAAAAAACCTAGAAAACTTCTAAAATTCATATCTAATTCATGTAGTCTCCGTTAAGGTCCATTCAAATTTCATTAAATTCATAAAATTGTCAAGAATCCATTAAAAATAGTTTCTTTTACTGTTTCAGTAGAGTTTGTGCCTGTTTTATTTATTTTTGTGCTTTGTCGCTTAGATTGGGACCCTACCGAAGAGCCTGTTTATTTCGAGATCGTCGCTGAAGTTCCCCAGGGGCCAGGGCAAGTCAAGTGGCACTCATCTTTGATCATATTGAACCTATTATTGTAAATTCCCCGCTTTATTTTTTCAAATATGCATTGTTTTGATTAAAGTATTTATTGTATTTATTTTTGGGTAACCCTTATTATTATGCCGTTGTTTACCCAACTTTATTCATGCTGTACCAGGGGTAACTTGATTAGAGTTAGGCCTAGGTTAATGCTTAGGCATGCTTAGAACAAGCAGCTCATGGGATCACACTTAATCATTACTAGTTCTGAATAGCTGTTAATTATGATTCATTACCCGGTTCAAGTTAATGTCAACTAAAATATTGCTAATGGTGGGCTGTGGGTGCATGGTTTTGAGAGTCGCACCCATGGCAATTAAGGACCGGTTCATGGGAAACCCTAGAAGTAAGTTAGTGCTAACCACATGCAGAATGGGTAAGATGGGAAACCTTGGAAGTAAGTTAGTGCTAACCACATGCGGAATGGGTAAGGTGGGATCTAGAGCATGGCTTTGAACTATTTGACGTACCAAGGCATGGGTAGGCGTGATGGAGTATGGACGGGCAATCGTGGTGTAACGAAAGCCTCTGCTGCTTCCTGATCTACCAAGGCATAAGAGGGGACTGCCCGACTTGGTGTAAAGGAGGGGGTGAAACCTGAAGTGCGGTGCGATTAAATAGGGAGGGTTATGTGACGGGTCCTATCACGGTCTTCTTTCCGGTATGCCATGGTGGTATATCAGCGCACGTTCAAGTATAGTGGAATCGTGCCTTGTTGTTTGATCAGTTGAAGGGAGCCAAAGTCTTCTCCAAGATCAATTTGAGATCAGGGTATCATCAGTTGAGAATTCAGGAAGAAGATATTCCCAAGACGGCATTCACTACTCGCTACGGCTTGTATGAATGTACAGTGATGTCGTTTGGACTCACTGATGCCCCGGCATTCTTCATGAATCTCATGAATAAGGTGTTCATGGAATACTTGGATAAGTTTGTGGTTGTCTTCATTGATGACATTCTGATCTACTCCAAGTCAGAAGAAGAGCATGAGCAACATTTGCGGATCGTGCTAGAGAAGCTAAGAGAGCACCAGTTGTATGTCAAGTTCAGCAAGTGTGATTTCTGGCTTCGTGAAGTGAAGTTCTTAGGTCATGTGATCAATGCTCAAGGAGTAGCAGTGGATCCCAGTAATGTGGAGTCTGACGAAGTGGACCCCGTCTAAGATGGTCTCCCAGATCAGAAGTTTTTTAGGATTTGCGGGTTATTACCGGTTCATTGAGAATTTCTCAAAGATAGCCAAGCCAATAACACAGTTGTTGAAAAAGGAAGAGAAATTCAGATGGTCTATCGAGTGCGACAAGAGTTTTGAAGAGCTCAAGCAAAGATTGGTGTCAGCACCCGTGTTGATTTTGCCAGATCAGGCAAAAGACTTCCAAGTTTACTGTGATGCCTCCAGATCAGGGCTTGGATGTGTGCTGATGCAAGAAGGAAAGGTGGTTGCTTATGCCTCTCGTTAGTTGAGACCGCATGAGGGTAACTACCCGACTCGTGATTTGGAATTAGCAGCCGTAGTGCATGCCCTAAAAATATGGCGACACTACTTAATTGGTAACAAGTGTGAAGTGTATACGGATCATAAGAGTTTAAAGTATATCTTTACACAGCCGGATTTGAACCGCCACCAGCTAAGATGGTTGGAATTGATCAAGGATTATGATCTAAGTATTCATTATCATCCAGGCAAAGCAAATGTAGTTGCAGATGCTTTGAGCCGAAAGAATTACTGCAATGCCTCAGTAGCAACGGGAAGTTTGCGAGCAGTTGCAGCAGGAGTTTGAATGACTAAATTTGGGTATAGTCGAACAAAGTTTTGTGGCAACCCTAGAGGCGCAACCAACTTTGGTGGATCAAGTTCATCAGGCCCAAGCAATTGATCCAGAAATGGCAGAACTAAAGAGGAATATGCGACATGGGAAAGCTCGAGATTTTTCAGAAGATGAACATGGAACAATCTGGATGGGAAACAGGTTGTGTGTACCGGATAACAAGGAACTAAAGGAGTTGATACTTCAAGAGGCTCATCAAACCCAGTACTCTATCCACCCCGGGAGTACAAAAATGTATCAATATCTGAAAGAAAAGTTTTGGTGGGTTAGTATGAATAGAGAAATTGCAGAATATGTCGCCTTGTACGATGTATGTCAATGAGTCAAAGCAGAACACCAAAGGCTAGCAGGACTGTTGCAGCCTCTTCAGATTCCAGAATGGAAATGGGAAGAAATCGAGATGGATTTCATCACTGGTTTACCGAGGACCACTGCCGATGACGACTCGATTTGGGTAATCGTGGATCGATTGACGAAGGTCGCCCATTTCGTACCAGTTCACACCACCGATTCAGGGAAGAGATTAGCCGATATTTACTTGGCTAGGATCATGCGTCTGTAGACGGATGGTCAGACGGAAAGGGTAAATCAAATTCTTGAAGACATGCTCAGAGCTTGTGCCCTCGACCTTAGTGGAACATGGGATAAGAATTTGCTGTACACACAGTTCACATACAACAACAGCTATCAAGCCAGTTTGCAGATGACACCTTTTGAGGCTTTGTATGGCCGTAAGTGTCGTACACCCCTTTTCTAGGATCAAACAGGAGAACGTCAAGTTTTCAGAACTGAAGTTTTGAGTCAGGCGGAAGAAAAAGTCAGAATAATCCATGAAAGGTTGAAAACATCTCAAACCAGGCAGAAGAGTTATGCAGATAACCGCCGAAGGGACTTGGTTGTCACGCCCAGAAATTCCTCACACGAATTTCTGAACTTAATTGTGTATTAAATACCTGTCCAGGACCAGCCAGGGTACACAAAAAGACAATGTTGATTACATAACCATCGTTCTTAGAAACAACTGAAAATAACACTTATTCTAGTGGAAATGCAGCGAAAAGAAAAAGGTAGACTAACTCTAGCGGGTACGGCTCCAGTCCACAGGCAAAGCTTCGACGGTAGATCAGCTCACTCCTGAGAGACACCTCCATCGGACTCAACTTCTAGCTCTAAAGGGGGAAAAAGTTGGGCAAGGCTGAGTACAAACCACCGTACTCAACAAGTGACACGGACAAGGGGGTAATAAATGATGCATAAGGGATTAACAAGGGCAGGCTAGGGTTAGTTGCAATAAAGCAGCAGTTAAACAAGTACAGAGATTAAAAAGAATAAAGGTAATTGAATACAGTAAAGGATAAGTAAATAACAGTTGTAAAATACCACAACACTGTCCAACGTTACACCACGTTGCAACAGGTCCAACCACTACTCAACGTTACACCACGTTGCAGCAGTCCCGAGTGAAAGACCAGTTTACTCAAGTTATTAGAGGTTCACTAATCACAGAGAAGCTGGGAGTTCGCCCATAACCGTGGGCACGACTATTCGAATAGATTATACTCTGATCAGAGGTGTACTACTGTACCTACAAGACACGACTCCACTACACTTGAACGTGCGCCGACATACCACCATGGTATACCGGAAAGGAGACCGTGATAGGACCCGTCACATAACCCTCCCTATTTAATCGTACCACACTTCAGGTTTCACCCCCTCCTTTACACCAAGTCGGGCAGTCTCCTCTTGTGCCTTGGTAGATCCGAAAGCAGCAGAGGCTTTCGTTACACCACGATTGCCCGTCCATACTCCATCACGTCTACCCTTGCCTCGGTATGTCAAATAGTTCGAAGTCATGCTTCAAATCCCACCTTACCCATTTCGGCGTGTGGTTAGCACTTAATTACTTCCAGGGTTTCCCGTGAACCGGTCCTTAATTGCCATGGGTGCGACTCTCAAAACCATGCACCCATAGCCCACCATTATCAATATTTTAGTTGACATTAACCCGAACCGGGTAATGAATCAATATTACAGCTATTCAGAACTAAGCATGATTTAAATATGATCCCATGAGCTACTTGTTCTAAGCACGGCTAAGCATTAACCTAGGCCTAACACTAATCAAGTTACCCCTGGTCTAGCCATGAATAAAGTTGGATAAACAATGGTATAATAATAAGGTTTACCCGAAAAATAAATACAGTAAATACTTTAATTGAAACGATGCATATTTGAATAAAGAAAGCAGGGAATTTGCAATAATGGGTTCAATATGATCAAAGATGAGTGCCACTTGCCTTGCTCTGGCCCCTGGGGAACTTCGGCAACGATCTCGAAGTAAACCGGCTCTTCGGCGGGGTCCGAATCTAAGCGACAAAGCACAAAAATAAATAAAACAGGTACAAACTCTACTGAAACAGCAAAAGAAAGTATTTTTAATGGATTCTTGACAATTTTATGGATTTAATGAAATTTGAATGGACCTAAACGGATACTAGATGAATTACTTATGAATTTTAGAAGTTTTCTGGGTTTTTTAACTAAACAGAAAAATCCTAAATCAATTATTGCGCAATTAATGGTGCTGCTGACGTCAGCGAGGAGAGAGGAGGCGCTGACGGGTGGGGGCCACCTGTCAGTGGGAGAGAGGGGAGAGGAGAGGCTGATAGGTGGGTCTCACGGGAGGAGAGAGGGAGGAGGGGCGCGGCGGCGGCTGACGGGTGGGACCCGTCGGTCAGAGGAAGAGAGAGCAAGGGAGCGGGGAGAGGTGGCTCGGCCGACGGCGGCAGCCGGCGGCGGCGGCAGCGGCGGCGCTCGGCGACAGCGCGCGGCACGGCCGCAACGGCGCGACGGCGACGACCGGCGTCCAGCGACGGCGCGCGGCGCACGACCAAGGCGACGGCACACGCGGCGCAGCCGGGCAAAGCGGTGGCGACGGACTGGCGTGGCGACGACGACCGGGCGACGAGCGTGGCGGCGGCGCGGCGCGGCTCGGATGGCGACGGCTGACGACGGCGTCGCGAAGGCGACAACAACAGCAGCGTGCGGCGGCGACGACGAGCTCCGCACACGTCCGGCGACGGCGTGCGGCTCGGTGGCGGTCGGCCGGGAAGGAAAAGAGAGAGGGGAGGAGGAAGGAGACGCTCACCAGCGGCGGCGACCGTGCGGGTGAGTCGGCGAGATCGAGGCGGAGGTGGTGACGCAGACGAGCGGCGCCTTGCGACGTGCGGTGACGAGATTGGCAGACCATCTAGAATATCGTCCTTGAATGAAATATGGAAATTCTTAGGATTGAAGTGTTATAGCAATCTTGAGATCAATTTTGACACAATTAATAATAGTAAATTTGGAAGAGGGAGGTCAATCTGTTGCGGCTGAGCAATTCAAAGCCATGGTCGTCACACCATCTAGTCAATCTCTTGACTAACGAAATGAAGCTGAACAGGATGTCCTGAAGAGAACAGCCGTACGAGAAAAAAAGGGGCGTGGCTGGGAACCACGGCCTCTAAAATCGTGGATTAACAAAGCAGAAATAGGTGCCCGTTCTGGAAACACATAATAAGATCAAAGCCCTTGAAACAACAGTCACACTTGATTCCAAATCCTCTTCCTTTCAAACTTCCCCTTCCTTCTCTGTCCACCTACGAACCTATAAACTAGTTCTACTGAGCAAGGGAGTGATATGGCCATAGATCAGGTTACTCTTAAAAATAACGGCGGCGAGGCGACGAGGCGCGGCGGTGGAGAGGATGAAGGGGCGGCGAAGGGCGCGGGCTGCCCTCCGGCGACGACGGGAGCCGGAGGAGGGTTGGTGACGCTGAGGCGGAGGCGACGGCGCGGCTGGACGGCGACGACGGTGGCAGAGGGCGCGATCGCACGTCGGCGGCGAACGGCGGGGCACAGCGGCGGCTCGGTGACGGAGGGGAAAACAGCGGCGGCGCGGCGGCGAGGAGGGGATTTATAGTGCGGGGAGGCCGGCTAGGGCGGGGCGGAGGTTGGAGACCGAGTCGGGCACGGCGAGGACTCGGCGGCGGCCATTGCGGCGGCGGCGGTTGCGGCGCGGCGACGGACTCGGACTCGGCCGGCGCGGGCTAGCGAGGGCGCGGTCACTGACAGGTGGGCCCCACCTGTCAGTGGCGCAAAGGCGGAGGGAGGCGGCACGGACTTTGCGGGCGAGTGCGGGTGAGCGAGCTGGGCCGAGGCGGCCCGGCCGGGAGGAGGCGCGCGCGCGGGAGAGGAGCGGGAGGCCGGCTCGGCTGGGCCGGCCGAGCGGGGAGAGGTGGGCCGGCTCGGCTGGGCCGGCCCGGGAAGGAGGAGAGGAAAAAGAAAAAAAAAAGAAAAAGAAAAGAAGGGAGGAAAATTAGACTTCGGCCCAATTTGAGAAGGAAGGGAAAAAAGAAAGGAAACAGGAGGGAAAAAGGAAAGCCCCACTTTTACCGAGTTTTAAATTAATTTGTTTGGCCAAATTTTATACTTCTGCAATTTGAATTTAAATCCAGTTTAGTCGATTTGCAAGCCTCGATTTAATTAAATTAATTTCTTTTAGAGAGATTTTTCCTGAGTTAATTAAGCCAATTGTTATTTACAGATTTCTTTTTACGATTTTAGGCTTAGGACAAAACTCCGGGTGTGACATTGGCCTTCGAAGCAGGAGACTACGTGTACCTCCGCGTCACACCTTTACGAGGAGTACACCGGTTTCAGACCAAAGGAAAGTTGGCACCACGGTTCGTGGGACCATACCGAATAGTGGAACGCAGGGGAGAAGTTGCATATCAGTTAGAACTCCCTGCTAACATGGCTGGAATCCATGACGTGTTCCATGTGTCGCAACTCAAAAAGTGTCTACGTGTGCCTGAAGAGCAAACCAACTCCGAGCACATCGATCTGCAAGAAGACTTGATTTATGTGGAGAAGCTAGCACGGATTCTGGAAACCAGTGAAAGGAAGACGCAGAACCGTGTGATCGGATTCTGCAGAGTTCAGTGGAGTCACCACTTAGAAGAAGAAGCGACTTGGGAAAGAGAAGATGAGCTCAAGGCCGCCCATCCGCACCTCTTCGCCAGCACCTCCGAATCTCGGGGTCGAGATTCCGTTTAAGGGGGTAGGTTTGTCACACCCGGAGTTTATCCCAAGCCTAATTCGTAAAAGAAATCCGTAAATAATAATTGGAAAACATATATACACAATTCTTAATGCATAGCTCTATTTAATTTTCATCATTACCTCCACATATTATTTTGTTTTTGTGTGAAGTGGAAAATGTAGGAATAGCATAATACCTGGTCAACTCGAACCTCACCAGAATTTCTCATTTCACATTCACCATATGCATGTGAAGTTTGTAACGAGATCATCTCATGCAATTATAATGAGATTGTCAAGCATGTCATCAACAAGATTGTCAAGTTTATAACGAGACCATTTCATGCAATTATTGAACACCCATAAATTAAAATTGTACTTAAAATAGTAAAAAGAATACCATATGTTTTAAAAGTTTTAAAATTGAAATATATGACTATCAACTGTAGTTAAAGTGAGTGTCTATATCCTTCCGAAGGTCACAGTTAGTCTACCGTACATGTATTAGTTGAGCGTAAGTATACAAACAGTGATTTCGTCCAAGTGCCGAATGGTTGCTAGTAAAGTCAAGCAATTCCATTGATGTTAAGGCAGATATCACTAAGATCAGGGTTCACGTTAGCGTGGTTACCGTTGTGGCAACCACGGTCTCTGCCAAGGGACGACTTCAGTATACCACGCTAGGGCCGTTTAAATTTTAGGAGAATTTAAAAAAATTGAGAAAAATTGGTAGAAAAATATATGTGTTAGAGATTAATTTGTAGTGAAGTTTGGTGCAAGAAATAGATGAAAAGAATAAATTTACGAATGATTAAAAATTCATTAGTGAAAAAAGGAGGGGAAAAAGAAAATTTATAATAGTTTATTAGGTAAAAATTATTTGTAGGTAAATGCTTATATGAAAAATTAGACATGAGGACGGTATTTTCGTTGAGATTGATTTGTAGACATGTATGGACATGTTTGTACGATGTCCGGTTAGGTTATTATAGAAAATGCACCTAAGCTAATTTTCCTAGTATACGAAGTCTTCACGCTCTATAGCAAACAATTCTTTATATAACTTTCAGTAACTAGTTATGTATATAAGAAAAGTATGCGTGTCAAAAGAACAATATTCATTATGAACAATTTCGTGAGGAAATGGTACCCATGACACTTGGCATCCTTGTAGACACCGAGAAAAAACAGCCAATACATCATGCAGAAACATCCACAGTTCTTTGCTGGTCTTGGTTGCTTTAATAGCTGCAAATTTACAAGATGAATAGTATAAGTACATTACTGTCTGTTATTTTAGAACTTAAGAACATTTGAAGGTTGGATGTGGATGCCACTAAAAATAAGCCAATTTCTAGCTCAAAACGGTTATGAAATTGTGTTGATATTTAGCAGCAAAGTAGTAATAATAATTGAAAGCAGAAAATAAAATGATCTTCTACGCAATTTTCAGGACCAACTCATCCATCAACCTCAATCCAAGGGTACATATGGAGTATGAGCAGGAAATGAGGATGTAACGTCTCGTCATCAAGCAATAGAGTAATACGGAGTAATTTCCTCAAAATAGATTAACTGTATGTAATACAAATTTCTAAGTTGCTAAGAGACCAGAGAAATTGTAAAGATATGCAATAAAAGTGTATTGAGAGCATAAAGGCCGAAAGAGTGCCTTTGTAGTTCACAACCTACAAAAATATCGGTTGATTCGTAGTTCAAAGAGTGGGATCGAACTAAGTATACAACATACAAAGAACTGATATTTAGTACATTAGTAGTCGTGCACGTGCAAGGAACGTTACGACCCATATGAATTGAGTGCATGCATAAAATTCTTCCGAGGTAACTGTACATTTTTTAATATATGTATGTATGTATGTATATATATATATATATATATATATATATATATATATATATATATATATATATATATATATATATATATATATATATATATCACCAAAAATGGGAGGTCCATAACTTTTCACAAAATGAATGCAACTTCATACCTTCTTCATAATCCCGATACTCGTTATCAAAACAAAAGAAGGATCTTCCGGTGGAATCAATTAATAATGCAATTACTGAAAGTAGCATAGTATCATATAACGAACATATAAGAAAGAAAAAACATTCACTCACAGGACTTATCGAGTCCTATGGTTATTTAGGATCCTGGCTCCTTCCATAAAAAGGTAAGCAAAAATTCAAAAAACAGTATAATTTGCCAAGACACCTCATCAAAGATGCTATAATCTGCTATATTCAAATTTTGTATAAACTAATTGGTGAAGCCAGTTAATTTCAAGAGAACTTAGCTAGGTTATGTTAGAATAAGGATGATGACTTTATTCTTAAGTAGCACCGATCTTTACTGTTCTTTCCCACCATCGAGCGTCCATATGAAACCATCATCAGTGCATGGACTTAACACAACAATCAAATTAGAGTTCAAGCATTCAACTACTATATAGAAAAAAATCATTTAAGAAACTCATTGTCAACCATCATCAAAACATAAGTTTGCAAAAAACATGAGGGTCTGGAGTAGCCCTTGCACCCTAGTGGAGAGATTTTGCTGGAGATTTGGGCCGTAAGACCAAAACACGATTATTGTGATTTACTAAAATAATGGTATGGCATAATAAGATGTCTAACTTGGATGTAGTGTGATAAAAACTAGCTAAGCTACCCGAGATGCATAATCAAGTCGAACCTAATTTGCTAATAGACATATTAACAATGTGATTTTTAAGTCAAATCCTACGAGCTTGAGGCTAGGGAAATCAAAAGGGTGTAGAACAAAAACCGCGTTTTAGTTGTTACTCCATGGGTTAATAGGTATACATGCATATCCCATTTTCCCCCTTTTTAAAGAAAGTTTAAGGTTTCTTTGCATTTAAGAGAGAATATAGATGTAGCTTTCTTATTTATGCATGCACCACTCTGATCATAAATACAAAGCATGGGCAACATGTTACCTCATTGACATGTCATCCTCTGATGCTATTATTTGACACCTTCTCCTTTAATCCCTATTTCATCAGCATTCAATACCATCATTATCTAGAAAAAGGAAGTAATAAAGCTACTATTCAAAACTTAATCAAAATTGAATTAGACTAAATTGAGAAAGAATTGTGTTTCTTTGTATATAAAGACCAGGTGAACCAAGGTATCAGAGATGAAAGTGAGAAAAAAAATGCTTTTGTTATTAGAGCCAAGACATATCAGTCTTTCATCAACTATGTTATTGATTTAAACACAATGAGTTTCAGATTTATTGATCCAAAGAATAGGATGCCTTTGTCTTTTAGTTGGTTGATTAGTAGAAATTACTTTGATTACCTGCAAAGAGCACATTACCTCCAACCTTAGGTGTGGCCCATTAGTGTGTTCTGTTTGACTTCAACACAAGAGCTTAAAATAGGCAGAACCAAAAAGTTTAGAAATGATGCAAAGGAAAACAAATTGAAGCGAAGGGATCAGGGAAAGGAAGTGGATAGTAACAACACATATTTTCAACCTTACTCTTAAGAGGACCTACCACCAATGGCTCTATGGCTGTCTTTGGCAACAGCATCACCGCCTAATATCTGTGGCTGCATAATCTGATTTCATTTAATTTTCAGCTAGCATGAACTGGCAGCTAAAATATTAAGAAACCTTAACTTTCTGCAAGCTCCAAAGATATTGGACAATTTTTCCATTCATAATAAAGTTACTCATCAAAACCAATCTCTGCTTACACTGAAACTTTTAAGTTCCGATGGTTCTACCATGTGCGTTCTCCTTAAAAATTATGAATTCAAGCTTTGAGAGAGCATTTTCCGTTGATCCTGCATAATCAATAATTAAATCAAGAATAACAGCCTAGTAGGACTTTAAAAAAATACATCCAATTAATATTGAAGTTAAGCAAATGACATCCAGCAAATCAGAATTAAGTCATACACCCTGCAGCACCACACCATCAAGCTATGTAGCTTGAGCAAAAATTTAACCTGCATAGAGTGGTTACATGTTCTTGACTATTAAAGAAATTTAAACCTGCACAGAGCACTTAAACATGTATACTTCTTGGTACTTTTGATATTAGTGTAGATGAAATCGTTGCGATGGCTAGGGCCAACTCTCTACTCTTTCCAAGTGAGACACATTTGTAATCATAATTTTGAACTGCTCCCATTCTATACAAAGGATGTTGTATTACACTGATCAGTTGCAACCTACATTTAAGAACAGTATGAATGAACAATAATTAGGTTGACACAGAGTCACAAATTATCAGTTCCTTTTCAATAGATATCATAGAAAGGGGTACTTACCTGCCTACCAATTTCTTTCACCATTTGTGATGCCTTTTTAATGGATAAATGGATGGAATCCAGCTCATTAACAATTCTACTCATTTGCTCTGTCTGGTTAATAAGAAATAAGCAAAGTTAAATATGCTAAATCCAGATTAGCAGCACAATATATATAATTGGCCGATTTGAGAAGAACAAAGAAATCATGTCTGTGTTTTGAGTTCAGCTGCAGTTTCTGTAGCTACATTGATTGTCTCTTGGATAGTCTCCAGAAGTTGGACTCTATACTTGCATTTTCATCCTGCTTTAGAATCAAAATACTTGTCAGAGGTTGTGCACAAGAACAGACAAAATCATACAAGTACACCAAGTCTTAATTTAAATGGTTTGCCAGATAAGTAGGCACGTTTATCCAAAATTTGCCTCTTTCTTTAATTTTACCAATCTGGTGGTTATTGTATCGCACATAATTTTTATAATAATGGGATGTCGAGGCCGGTTAAAAAAAAACAGTAGGATCAGAACTGGCAACTACATGCATTAATTCATGAGATGAAATAAAAGTCTCACTGAGTTTTTACATAGTTGGTGCTTGCACCTTCATTCAGATCTCTCCTGGACCCAACGAAATGCTGGTAGCGGTCATGTGTACCTTCCATGCTGAAAATGTAAACATGTCAGACAAGAATTTAGTTGAAATTTTCTCCAGATAGTTATATGATTTTCAACATTAAGGCTTTGGCAATAATACCAAAAGTAACTGTAAACAATGGGGACAACAAAAAAGCTTAGTTCATACCATCTTCTTCTGCAATTTACTAAGAGTTGCATTTAGGATCAAAATGCAATCTTTACAAAGATCAATCTTTTTGCATCCCTGGTTTTAACTGCATGCTTGTCCCAAAACGAAAGGCTTAAATAATGATAGTATGCATTAAATTCTATAATTGTCCACTTGTTTGGTGCCAAAGATCAAAAATCATGATATGCACTTTAAAAGGGCTCTAAACTTGTTACCTTTTTTTCGCGGGACCCTAAACTTGCTACTTGATGCTAACAGGACATTTGCTTCACCAAATCCGTCTTCAACGCTAGGGCAATTCCACATCAACTAATTTTTGTGAAAGATGAATACCTACTATTTGCACAAGTACATTGTTAATTGCTTTCAGAATTCAGAGGGTAAAATTCGAAATATTAAAATGTACAATAATTTTCTGAAGTTTGCCTTTTTCAAAGGAAAAATGCTGCAATGCTAGCAAATCATCCATCAAGTGTTCATATCTTGTGGTTGCAAAGTACGTTCGGACTATTGTTTCTATGCTTTCTGTAATGGCTACCTTAGCCTCCTGGTTAGGCGTTCTTTCCAGTCTACCACACAAATAGAACATGATGTAAAAGCATGCCCTCTTTGTAATAGTCCATTTCTAGCTTTAGTTTAAAGGAACTTTTGAATCAATTCACATTAACAAAAACAGAACAAGAGAATTTTCCATTGGCATAGCAGTCCAAGATGCTCTAAAAACATGTAAATTACTTGTGCAATCCAATCCAGCTCTTGAGCTATTCTCTTTATAGGTCCAATGAAGTCATCTTTTTTAGTACAAAAGAAATCTCTGTCTTAATTACTATGTAGTTAAACCAGAAAGGAGCAAAGGAAAGCAACAAAACAAATACCAAATACTATTTAATTCTACCATACAATGATACAAACAAGGATTGAAAGATTAAATAGCAGTTGCAGCAAATGTCAAAGAAGCTCAGGTGACAAAAGCCTATTATAGAAATAATCAATTGTCCAACCTAAAGACACGGATACTATTTGATCTTCTAAAATTCAGAGCACGTCAATCTTTATATATACTAATGGAGGCTCTCCTTTTTGCCCCCACGTTATTCCTAGAAATCAAAGCAGCTAGAAATTCGCATATTAATCAGTCAAACAGAAACGATCTCGATCATTTATTTCTACTTTGTATGTATATAAAGACCTAGGATTAATAGTAGCAATATAATAAAACAGTTTGAATCTGACCCATACATGTATGTTGATCCTTGCATCAGATCCGGATTGTGAATTTCAACAGTCCAATTCCATTGCTACTAGAATTCAACGTATATCCTAAAGGTGAACATCATACTTGCATGGTTGCATATACTATGCATGCATGCAACACAAAATTAAGGCAAATAATGGTAACCATAATTTCTACTATTATAAAAATCTTTATATATCCCAAAATAAGTGCACCCTTATAGTTAAATGCACAATTTGAACTAGAATGTTGTATTTATTTTGGAACAGGGAGAGTAGTAAATAGAAGCCCTCCAAAAGACTAAAATAGCTAGATGTACTCACATCAATCTAAAATCCATAAATTCCAACGTTAATTAAAGAAGAAGAAAAGATCCCATCCATCCTATAATTAATGGTATAGATTTATACTAAATGGGAAAGAATGATTTATATTGGACAGTTCTTACCAATTCGAATAGGATTGAAACAAACAAAAGATACACAGATAAACATGCAGACGGTCATGGTTGATTTTAACCTTCGTACGCAAATCAATTACACGTATATTTCATACAGGAGCCTGATTCAAATCATGGTTGCAGCTAGATATTTTTTATTCAATTAATATAATTTATCAGCAAGTATGCAAATCTTCATCAAAATTCAAACAATGACACCAGACCAGCAGCACCGTTATACATGTCTCCAATTAAATAATAAAAATGATTATTAGGTGGCAACAAAATGATTATTAGGCAGTGACAAGAAAGATATAAATAAGACATGCCAAATATAAATATATAGAGGCCACACATATTGAAAAACCATAAGAGATATGAATGGATGAGCGCAACCACAATGCTGAACAACCTAAAACGGTCATTAGTAAGCGGGTAGACAAGCTTTCCTACAAACTAATGATGGACATTATGCTTTCCTAAAATTAAAAAATAATAACAATACAAACAAGTAATCTTACTTTTATGATTCCCACAAGTAATAAAAGTGAAAAAAAAATATAACATTAACTAGTGAATCAAATGAAGAAAACAAATTATCACGATGGCCTTATGGGTTCAATTATGCCCTTTGCAATAAATTGTAGTATTAGTTGGGTAGAGAAAAACCAAAAACATTAGATAAATTAACTTGCAAGAGGAAAAGCAGACTAGATAGAATCCCTGTGATATTTGGTCTGTACAACCCAAATTCAAAAGAATGGCACAATTGTTGTATACATCCAAAAGACCATCCAATATTTCGCAATAACATTCGCCATCCTGAATATCCCAAATCCAATGATGACCCATTAGTGTCTTTAAAAAAGAGCGTTGGTTGGCTCCTCATTCACAAACCTCAGCAAATAAACCCAACACAACATCTGCACTTCACTGGCCATGTGACCATCAGTTCTTCCAGAATAACTTGTAAGTGCCACCTCCAATTACATTCTCAACTAGGATGCAGAAGAAAGTTGAAATACATTTATGAACCACTGCCTCCATATACATTCACAAAGTGGTATCTCTTGGCACTTGCAAGGAAAATCAAGCAACACACAAGGTAGTTGTTCTTGAATAAGAGAGACCATTGTTTCCATATGTTGTCTGGGGAAGATGATGCACGTTGTTATTAACCCCCAAAGCTTCACTAAAAAAATGTAGGGTGTCAAGCAAAAATATAGTTTCATAAGTTTTTGGCTAGAGAAATATCACCACAATGTCTGAATAGAAACACAACTAATACTGAATTGTTCTAGCGAAGGGACTACAGTAGGCCTTCCTCGGAGGCTTACAATTATATAGCTAAGAATGTCCACCAAGGATAGGATATCACCCTATTATAACCCTCACTAGTGCTTGATAACCTTGTCAAGAATCCAATTTAACATAATTTGGATCAACTAAGAAGACAATCCAAGAAACCCATGTAACCCTCAATCACACCAAACAGTGTCGAAAGCCAGTTTTCACAATAACACGATAAGAAAGTGCCATGTGACCAAGTTAAAAGCATTAGAAATATCCAATTTGAGAAGTAACCAAGGCTGATCTTATTGATGAAAATATCGGAATTAGTTGCACCAACATGATGGTATCTTGAATGGCCAGCCTTTAATAAAAAGCATTTTGATTGGAAGAAACCATCCGCTGAAGGCGATCGGCCATCAACTTGGTAATAAACTTAGCATAGCTGTGCACAGGACTCAGGCCAAAAATCGTTGACATGCCATAATTCATCCTTTTATGGTAGAAGGGCAATGCATGCCGAATTGACTAGCCAACTCCCAAATTTTTTTACTCCAATCGGCTAAAACAACCATCATAATTCCCACCGGATAATCACATCAATATCAATAGAGTTGTCTTCACTCGAACCAAGGAGATTATTACTCTTACGGTGACAAGCATCATAATTCCCACTGGATAATCACATCCTTATTCCTCTTATGGTGACAAGCATGGATATGAAATAACAATGAAAAAAGGAGAGCAGAATTATCCAAAAAACAAATAAATGTAGACATCAAAGAAAATAGGAAATAAGAAAAAGTACACATCAAAATAGAATGAGATCTACTAGAAGAACATAGAGACATTGAAATAGCTATAAGCATCATGGGATCCGACAATTGTGAACCTACACAATTTGAATTACCAAGTGTAGATCAATTTGCAAATAATAAAAGGTGAGTTATCTATACTCCATTAAAAAAAGGCAATGGTGGTGATAGTGAATCCACCACCCCACTACCCATGTTGATTTTTTTACCCCTACTACATATTACTAATATATTATTTCATCTCTAAGAATTTATATTTACCACACAAAGTTATATGTAGGGATGAAACTGTTTGAAAAATCTCACTTTCCAAACAATGCTAGTCAACTAAAAATATGAATGCTACAAAAATGACATTATAATACCCACTATTATTCCGCTATGCCAAAAGAGGATTATAATTAGGCATACCATATGAAAATAAAAAGAAAATAAAAGAATACTAAATATAGATGAACCCGATCATGATTCATTGTGAGAATGAAAAAGAATATTTGAACAGAATAACACATGCACCTAATAACCACAATGATGATAGTCAATCAATTGGCAAGTAAAAAATATTACCTTATGCTAAAGCCTACGTAGCACATTGTAGTGGCACAAACGTAAATGTATTGGTTAATGGAGTGAAAGGAACAATGTTACATTTGGGGAAAAAAGGACCAATTAACTTTGTCAAAACATTGTATTAAAGTCTGATGTTTTTGAAGTTGCAAATTAAATCTACTGTTATACAAATTATATGCAGAGAGGAACAATGGAGTACAGCTTCTAGCAATCTCATGACTCAACCCAATCAAACTAGATGATAAACAAAGTAGTCATACATGTTTCATAGCTGAATGTACATCATCCATCTGGTGTCCACTTTTTACCATAATCCCTAATAGATTGGACTAATTCACATATTCACAACATTATTTAAACAAGTAGTGTACTAACCTATCTTCCACGGAAGAATGTGCCAGAGAGGATTTGGTCCATGGGTACCTTGAAATCAATCCTAAGTGGGTGAGGACGGTTGAGGCTTGTCGCCATGGCTGTACACACATAACTTTTTGTTGCTACATAGGCCATTGGTGGATGGCAGCGTTGTTTGCGCTTGTGATCACCACACAATCTTAAGGCTATCATGACACAACAAAACTTGTATGGCACATCAAAGATGCTTTATCAAAACAATTTATGAACTTCTTGACATTTAAGAACTATGTGCAAGTCCAGTAGAAAACTGATAAAGTAAACAAAGGTGGGAATAAACCTAAGTTTAACTTTTCAAAGAATAAAGGTCACACTCCACCAGTCCACCTTGAATGAGGTGCATAAATATCAGATTACCCAAATGAAGTGGAAGTATTATCTGGGCACGTAGAGAAGCATACTGCATGGAACAACACATAACAGACTGCAAAATAAGGTATGTAAAAAAGCATTTGGAGAGCTTGTGGTCATATAGAGCAATGTATGGCAACAATTATTTTGAGATGGGAGCTACCATAAAAAATGGTCAAGTGCATATAGAGCAAAAATACTTAATAGGGTAGAGTAAAATGCAAGGTCTCGAATACATAGCACCCTTTATCACCACCTTGCTTACCTTACCTTGAGATCTGTTTGGTATCTGCTGACCGAAGTTCAGACTATAAAGCGATGTATGCATGAGTACCCACCTTTATCACCACCTTGCTTACCTTACCTTGTGTTTCTATTTGGTATCTACTGACCGAAGTTCAAACTATAAAGCGATGTATGCATGAGTACCCAACTTTATCACCACCTTGCTTACCTTACCTTGAGTTCTGTATTAAACCACCAACTATAAAGTGATATAGTTCAGATTAAGCAGCAGTAGCAGAAGGCAGTTCAGATTAAGCAGCAGTAGAAGAAGGCAAAGGCCTAAATATAAATAAGTACAAGGAAAGCCAAAAAGGCATAGAGAAGCCAAAAAACCTAACTATCTACCCCCCCAAACTCAGCGTGGATCAACAACACTGAGCAAACATTTGGATCAGTAAACATAACAACATACTTCACAAAAGGTGTGCATTCTGACCGGCAACCATACGACATTAGCGAAGGCAATGCACCTGAGTTGGTTTTCCTAGTATATGACCCTCGCAGCAAGAGGCCCTGAACGAAGTCTCCAGACTCTGTAGCAAACAATTGTACATATAATGTTCAGTAATTAGTTCTATACATAAGAAAAGGATGTGTGACAAAAGAATAATATTCATTATGAACAATTTCGTGAGGAAAAGGTATCCCATGAACTTGGCATCCTGATTAGAAATTTAGATAGGGAATGAACTTCAATAACTAAAATTCAGATATAAAATTTTCCACAGATA
Organism: Oryza brachyantha; assembly: GCF_000231095.2. NCBI lineage: Eukaryota > Viridiplantae > Streptophyta > Magnoliopsida > Poales > Poaceae > Oryza > Oryza brachyantha. The sequence goes on from NC_023174.2 coordinate 8,165,220, forward strand.
ATGAATTTATTAATTATTTCCATTGACAAACTATAAATGAGTAGAACATTTGAAGGTACACGTAGAATTGATAATGTCACTAATGTTAGTGAATTAGAAAATTATTACCAGCAAGTCATAGTGGTGAAACAAGATATATCATATAAAATAATTATTGATGGTACAGAAATATGCAAAGAGTATGCGCCACCAGATATATTTATAATGTTTGCATCTAATCCAAAATGAAATGATATTACTAAATCAGTACAACAAAGAGAGAATGAAACTAATAGAGCACATATAATTGTATGAGTGTATAAAATGAAACTAAATGATTTACTACAGGATTTAAAAATAGCTGAAATATTTAAACCAAAAATAGCTCTATCGCATAAAATAGAATTCCACAAATAATAAGACTTACCAAATGCGCACATAATAAGGTGGTTATAAAAGGATGAGAACATATTTTTCGGTGCAGCGTTACAAGATTCAACATAGGACATATTTGAATATAACAAACAACTACTGAGAATATAACAAGCATGCACTAAAACTGTAATATATGTACAAAGTGTTTATTCTAATATGTCAAAAAGGGCCAAATACTTCTTTAGTCAATATTATTGGAAAAAAGATGAAGTAAAATAATATTTGGAGTCAGCACATCTGTGATAAACATGTGGGCCAATCGCACAACAAAAGATGGGAGTTGATTTATTTTGGGGAATATTGTTGAACTCTAGAAGTTGTTTTATTTCATTAAATAGATTTTAGATACTAGAGATGGACAAATAACAGCTTTCAAAAACAAAAATAAATTAGAAGTACCATGGATAGAGATTCTAGAAAATATAAGAAGAAAAGAAATACAAGCATTTTATACAAAGAAAAGTATCCAGATTTCAACTTAATTATTATGATAGATTATATAAAGGACAGATCTATACTATCACCAACATGTTCAGATCTTTTTACGCTCAGCTTAAAATGATAGTATTGATTTTTCCCTTGTATCCCCAGAAATGTCATTAGGAAAATAGTATAAAAAAGTAGTGTATGGGAAATTGAGGTTGTTGAGCACTAAATATAAAAGAAGCCCCTATACGAAATGGCACAAAGTATCCTTATTAGATGGAGTAATAGGACTCGACATATTTTAATACATTAAGTTAAAGGTAGAGAATATAAGAACTATGAGTAAACTCTTGGATTTCTTAGTAGACAAATTATGAAATGTCCTATCGTAATTAATCGTAAACCTTGTGAAAACAAGGGAACATTAACGCGAGATATTATTCAATTTAAAATTTATAATTCTACTATCATACAACATGTCCAAACAAATTACATGCAGCAAGGAACAGTGGAGTGCAGCTTCTAGCAAACTCAAGAGAAGAGAATAAAAGTATATTATAAACTATTAGTGATACCTTTTTCAAATTTGAATGTAGAGCATCTACCCTTCTCTCTGTATCATAATTCCCTTGAGGTGAGTTGCCAAAAATAACAAGGTAAGATTCATCAAACTCTCAAGAAAAATAGTACAGGTTGAATAACAAGACTGACTTTACTGATTCACAAAGTAACAAACATAGTAAATAGCTCATTTGCTTCTTCCTACATCAACCCATGATCTGTCACTTACATGCATGCCAAGCTACAACAAATATTTTGAGCAGAGCATGAGTATGGCATGGATTGTGTAGTTTTTGGAATTAAGAATTCTCATTGTTCTAGAATGCAATAATGTCAGATAGTTTTTTATTCATCTTGCTCCCACATTAACCCTGTAAAAGAGGAACACTAACATCATCTTTAATAATCATTTCAATTGGATCTTCATAGCATTTATTCAAAGTTTGTATACAGCAGGGTAAAAAGATTGATAAATCTTGATTCTAAGAAACTATGATCAAAATGTAGGAGTAATTAACTCCGACCTAGACAAAGTGAATTTGCATTTGGATCAGAAAACACAACTACATACTTCATAAAAGGTGTGCATTTTGACCAGCAAACATAAGACATTAGTGAAGGAAATGCACCTGAGCTGGTTTTCCTGGTATATGAACCTCGTAGCAAGAGGCCCTGGATGAAGTCTTCAGACTCTATAGCAAACAATTCTACAAATAATTTCCAGTAATTAGTTCTATACATAAGAAAAGTATCTGTGCCAAAAGAATAATATTCAATATGAACAATTTCAGGAGGAAATGGTATCCCATCACACTTGGCATCCTTGAAGACACCCAGAAAAAAACGGCCAATTCGTCATGCAAAAACATCCACGGTTCTTTGGCTGGTCTTGGTTGCTTTAATAGTTGCAAATTTACAAGACGAAAAGTATAAGTACATTAACATCCGTTATTTAAGAACTTAAGAACGTTTGAAGGTTGGATGTGGATGCCACTAAAAAAACCATGCCTTCTGCATATCCTGGAACGCCGAAACAACAGAACCAAATTAGCACATCAATAAATTAGCACCAAATACAGCAAAAGAAATGCATCATTCAAAACAAGGATTTACCTCATCAATAAATTCCCATTTTTCTTTCTTAAGCTGTAATCATTCAATGTCACCATCATCATACACAACCTGTGTGTATAAAAAATGTAGGTAGACAGATAAAACTGAGCCTCACAAAACAAACTCTACAACAGGTACTGTTTGAACGGCAAAAAGGCACATGTCAGAGTTCATTCCGAATACGCAACTTGTGCTTTTTTGAAGAAACATCAAATGATTTGACAACACCTTTATAGAACCTAAAGAGAAAGAAGCAGATTTAGAACAGACAAACAGCACACTACCAACAAACCACATGTTATAGCAAAAAAAAGTGGGAGACCAGGATAGATAAATATAGGTGTGAAATTCAATCCAGAAGGAATAATTGGCATACATATACCATTAAACAAAAGGTTGAATGAGCAACCAAAACGCAGATTCAGAAACATTGGAAGAAAGTAATGAATAATGCAGCTGAACCATTGTCTGCAATAAAATGTCCCATGTCAATCTAGATCAAGGACTTTATTTTGAAAATAAGACTCAAAAATATGAAAATATCAGCATACCAGTAAAGCAATGGTACTGAAGACAGAAGAGCCTCCAAAAACAATCTTAACAAACTCCTACATTTAAGAAACATATATAATGGTTATAGCACTTACTTTTTGTCATCAGGCCACCATACTTTGATTCTGAGCCAATAAGACTTCCATCTAGAATTGTGTTCTTCTTGGGCTGGGGAGTCTGATGAAAAGCAGGGAAAAAGCTTTACCAATTGAAACAGAAATCAGGTTGCAACACGGCTAGTCAGCAATTAAGTATGCACCTCTTCAGCTTCTTGTACATGCTTCCTTTTTGAACTCGCACTGTCACCTGGCTGACCATTGTTTTTTCCCGTCTTGATTGAAGACTTGGGGGACACGATGTCCTGCAGTATCTTATGATAAAAGTCATTGTGGCCAATCATCATCGTAGAATGCACAAATATTTCAATACAAACCCATCAGATACATACCAAATGCCAAATGTTGGACTCTCACAGTAATAAGAAAATAGTTGGTGGCAGGTTACCAAAACCAATTGGGAACTTGTAGAACTTTGTTAAACTGAAGTCATCAAACAATGTCAACATGTCATAGTTTTGAAGAACATAAAATGCTTTGAGGTTCCACTATTTCTAAATAACACTGCTCCCAGAAACCTTAGAACAGTGAGTCACACGGATATAAAACTATGACTGCATAAAGCAGAAATCCACACTTTAGCTAGTAATACTCATGCATGACCTATGTCCAAAGCAAAATCTCAAGTCATCTATTGAGGTCACAAAGAAACTACCTTTAAACTGAGAACCTCATCAGTGCCGTCATCAGGTGAGGTATCTTCCTGCGCTTTCGAATTTTCCTTCTGCTACTTCTTAGAAGATTCCCCCTCACCAGTCTTGTTTTACGAAATCCAAAAAAAATAGAGATGCAATCTTTGACCTTGTTTTGCCCATGGAAACTCAAAAAGATAGTGCAACTACAAGTGCAGGTCAAATAGTGATTCTATAGGTTACTATAAAATAAATCGATTAACTAAAGAGTTTCCATGTAAATCACAAAGAGTGAGCTAAACAGAAGTGAAACACTTATTCAGTGGCCATTAAAGAGTAACAAAATATAATATTGTTCTTGTAATTAGTCATGCAATCCAAGAGACAGTTGTTCCAACGACTCTTAAATTAGATCATCTCTAAGTTGTACTAAAGAGGGATACATTTCCTGTTGGACTTCAATATAACTCTACAGACATGGCAAATTTACCTGATGATATGTTGCAGAAATCCATTTATGCGTTCTTGCTTCATACCAGTCTCTTTGACATGCAGATTGGAAAAGTCGTAAATTAGAATGCCAGGAGGTTAATTGAAACCATGCATATATTAGGCATTTCAACTAATTAAGTATATTGCTGATAGAGAATTGAAAATTATTTTGGATCGCTCGCTGGAACTGTAATGCATTAGCAGTCGCAAATGATAGTTTACATACAGAAATGCCTACCGCGATGAGTAATAGCATAAAAAACAACCTTGGCACAGCTACCGCGATGGGTCACGGCCATCATCATAGTCATGACCGAGCCATCGCTCAACCTCCTACTCCCCTCCCATAGCCTCCCAGCCTTAGCTTGGTTGCCCCGCACACCCGATGGTCCTGTGCAGATCGGCCACAAGGTGGCATGAAGCGTTAGATGTAGAGGGAGAGGAGGGAGAGGAGGGGAGCCCAGCGATGGAAAAGGAGAGAGAAGAGGGAAATGACCGCCACATTACCACAAAACTACTACATGCCTACAATCATTGTTACAATTGCAGGATTAGAGCTGAGAAATTATTAGTACCTTCTAACAAGATCCCCAAGAAGAACTGAAACTTGGAGCCCATCTATATTTCTCCACGAAACCTCATATCATTGTTTCCCATGAACTTTTCTCTGCTTTACAATTGCAGATACAAGCCTTGGTATTGGAATCTGGAAATTAGATAATTAGACTTAGAGAAAGGTACATGGAAAATGTTTGCTTCAGACGAAGCAAAGCTTTTACATCACTCAACAAGGGCTTTATTCTTACTGCTGATGATGCAGAGAGAAGGTCTGAAAACCTCCGAAGTTATCTCAGCAATCTTGGGAAGTATATATTGATCTGGAGACATATACAAGAAAATAAGTCTGGGCATTCCGTATCTATCGCTAGAATATATGATACTACTCCCCTTCGTATTGCATAAAGCCGATCAAAATAGTTGAGGATTTCATAAATACCTATTTACCCTGGGCTCCAATCAAAATATTCGTCACATACTTGTTGAAGCTGTGGGCGAAAAAAATAGATGTTGTCCACGTACCCCAAGGAGATAGAAGAAACAAATCTTCGGCACAAAACCATCTAGCAACTGTCTATTATCATTTCCCCATGAATTAAGCAAAAGTGACAAGACAAAAAAAAGGCGAGCGTATACTGAAAAGCAAAGCATCATTTCAACAATTGGGCACATGGCTATCTGAGATAAATAAAACAAATGGTGAAGTAGTTTTCCACGAAATCTTTTACCTCTGCATATGTTCTGAATTAGGCGAGTGACATTTTGGCTCCATATATGCATTTATTTATTACATCACGAGTCTTGGGTCATCCCAACCTCTGTAAAACAAGGGCAGTACATAAATGATAATTTCTAATCCTGTCCATGACATGTTTTCAACTGAGCTAACTAAAATAATTTTAGCAAAAACCACAGGAGATTTTTTTACCAAAGGAACTTGCTTTGGGGCACATGTCATCCACCTTGTTTACAATATTCCCCCCCCCCCTACATTTTCTTGCTAGAGAGTGTTGGGCACAAATCGTACAGAGTAATTGATGGCACTTACAGAATTCCAAGCCTTCCTATCCCAGAAGCAGGAAGAGATCATATCGACTAAGAGATACATTTAATCCCACTGATGGTCCTTGTGCCACAATCAATTCGATCAAAAACACCAGGTATGAATTGATGTCCTGTTGGACAACACAAAGATGTGACATGAACAATGTCAACTGAAAAGTAAAGGATTTCATATCTTTCATGCACATCTAGAGTAAAAACCTGCAGCTTGTTAGCAAAGCGCCTCCCATATGGTGTTCTTGTAACCTGGCATTTGTTCTTCTTCACCTCATGAATGTCAGGCACCTAACAAATTTCCACAGTAGAAGTTTATAGGGAAATCACTTCTGGATTATAATTTGTTCTACATTAAAAACTGGGCAAAATATAAACTTTCACATATTTTCACAAGATATACACTAAGATGATCGAGGTAAATGAGTGCTCACCGGCAGCATGGTGGGGTCGAGCACACGGTGGATGGAAGTGGGGTCGCCACCGGAGTCGACGACGAGGTGTGCCAGCTCCTTGACTAGGGCCGGCGGCCACATCACCATCCTACCCACCTCAACCGCATCGCAGCCCTGCACAAGAACCTTCCTTGCGCCCCTCCAAGTCACTCCTTCATTGTTACTAGGAAAAAAACAATGGCAATTCATGCATATCTAATTCTACTAACCATGTGTGCATGCACTTACAAAACACCTATTAATCAGCAAGAAGGTTTCAGCACGTATAGGTCTAGGTCATCCTCAAATTCTGTGAAAGATGCATATATCACTTTATTTTCACTATAACATTGGTGAGCAAGTGAGGTCCAACTCACAGTTAGATATGCAGTGAGAAATGAAAATTACTATCATCAAATATAGATTAAACTACCTGCTACAAATAGTATTAGGCAAAGTACACAGGAACATGAAAAACATTATCATAGTGCTCACATAAATGATCATATATCTAACCTGGATTATCAATCCATGGGACCTTCCATTTTCCCTTGTAGTTAGGGGGATAAACCTTTCTTATACATCCCTACTGTTACATGCTTTTACCATAGAGAATACATAATTGTGCAAATATAGACAATAATATGACTTTGGCTGCCAATTAAGTATTATATTTCCACAAGGGGCTCCTAACAGTACCTTGCAAGTATTATAAATATCTGCTGTTAAGTCAAGGAACCAAAGTTTATACCAACCAGAGCAAAGGCCAAAACTGGTGATTTAGGAAAACAGAAAAGAAAGTTAAGAATACAATTGAGAAGAATATGAAGCCCACGTGAGACCAGCTATGTTCTTCCATGGCAATATTAAAGCCCATATAAATGAAGCTGAAAAGCAAATTCAGGAATTGTTTGTTAAGAGCAAAGAGAATGTTTTTTTTTGCATTACTCAAATAAAGCTACTGTGCTTACACAAATGTTTCCGCTAGAGATGACAGTAAGTCAAAGAAGGCAGAAATGAAGCGCTGCGAGTTGTTTGAGATATTGGAATATGTATAGTGCTTCATAACCTGAGAAAAAAAATAGTAAGTATGATTCCAAAAAACTTAGTGGTGGTGCAAATATGCTTTCTCTGTAATACACTAATTTGCAATGTTGCATATTGTGCATGTGAATAGTATAGAAACAATTCCTGACAAGCCAAGTCCTTATGCTAACATATACCTAGAATTGATACAAAACTTTTTAAGGAAAAAATACAGAAAAAGGATACTGAGAAGTATAGAAGTGTCCTCACCAGAAGCATGGGAAGAGAACAAAAAGGCAGCACTCCAAGTTTTGATGACTGAAACAGTTAAACACCCAGCAGGCTTAGCACTGGCAACATAAATCAATCATGACAAAGTTTGTCAACTGAAAACAGGTAGCATGATGTTACCTGTCAATATCCAGTCCAGCATATTTAAATAGGTATAGAGTGGTCAAAGTTTCACAAGATCTAATAGTAAAATCAATCACAGTAAAACAAGCAATGGGGAAATGGGTATATAATAGTACATAAATGTTGCAGTTAGCATTATTGAAAGAAAAAAATGATGCAATTTACACAAAGCTACTATAAGGAGGATCCAAACGACTGATGACACAACTGACATTAAAAGCCATAAGAAGGATTGCAACAAGTATTCAAAACAAACAGTTCAAAACATGACTACAAGGAGAAAAAGAATAATAGAATTCAGATTCTACCATGTTTTCTTTGTTGCTATTATCTAAGAGAACTTTTCTTGTGAAATTATTTAAAAGGAGAAAGATTATGAATCATTTTATGAAGATATGATTCAATGCACACAGATCACTACTAAGTACTAAGTCTTTCATGTTTTGCAAACAGAGTTTTCAACATAGAACCTAGGATAAGGATATAAGAGCAGAGATAAATCCAACTCCAACACCTGTAATAAGACATATGGAATGGTTACATAAGCCAACTGATTGACAATGACTTAAAAACTACTAGATCAATGCCAACTAGTAATGGAGAATATATTGCTGTCCATAAACTTTCAACCCTGAATTAGAGTAGATAATTATTTTTCGCATCTACGGTATAAAACTAAATTGAGGTATTTGATCGTCAGAATGTAGCTCCTCAAATGGGAGAACTTTTATGACTGAGCTTGCTAGAGCATTGAACCAACATGCTAATATGAAAATGATGAATATTCATGTAATGCCCAACAGTTATTATTGTACATTGCTGCACTGTTAGGTAGCATACAAATATTTACAGCATTATTCATACCAATTCTAGTCAAATAGTTCTGTTATTGCTCTGCATTATATGATGTTAATTAGCTTGTCTTATAAAGAAGGCAATGACAATGTCAAATGTCCTTTAGATTTACTTGAGAATTTTGAGCAGTGGCGTACCTGATGGCATTGAGCCAACAAAGGTCTCAAGGAACTAGGAAACCATCATAAAGAAATTCTCCCCAGATGTTGCTTCACTACTGACTGATGACATTGTCCTGAAGAAATGAATACATATAAGAAAGAAATGCATATGTTCAATGACCTCTCCACAAGTGTCATCGAAAGAGGCAGACCTATAAAGAGAAATCGCCATCTGCACTCTCAAGATAAGAAGACACACAAGTTAGTCATGTATACAAGCAAGTACTCACAACCATTGCATGCACTCGAGAAGTAAAAACCAACCACATCGTTTAAAACAAATTCTAAAATATCCAATGCGTACAAGTTAACATCGTTGCCCAGCTCCTGCGTAATAATTTCAGGAGTTGCATCATTAGTACAGATTCCCAACATCCACATGGCCACTCATCTTCCCACAATTTTTAACATGCCACATTTAAAACAAGGAACATCTTTAAATGAAAATAGATTGTCTAAGAACAACACTATCAAAGTACGTAAAAATAAATAGCAATGGGTGCATGAAATAGTTTCAGTATGTTGCATGAAATATGCAGTAACTTTATCACCACAAACAGGTAATAACGATTGGTTTCCAAGTTCAATACAAACACAACCAAAACTACGGTAGGGAGCCACTAGGAAGCAAAACAATGTTATGAGTTTAGCACATTTTTTATCAGTTACCTACACATGAGGATTTATTATCCAAGAAAGTTGAATCTTTCCAGATAAAATTTGCTTTTAGGTTAATTAAAATTCATTGAGCATTGCAACCAGGTTACCATATCAAAATTAATTCAATTACATTAACAACCATTATTCACTCTAGCAGTGGGGCTCCATGCATATTATGGTAAGCCTCACTAATAGCTACAATATAGACATCAACACTACTAAGAAATGAAGATGATGCATGTCTTTCAAGAATGAGAAAAATAATTTTAAAACCTCTTGAAGCAACAGAGACAACCTCTGCTTTATTGACTTCCTACATCCTAATTAAAATTTTCTTTTTGTAATATCATAATGCGATAGCAAAGTTCAATGGAAAATTATGTTCACAACAGTGTATTAGTTGGAAGTGAGGGCTAAGAATATTTTAAGTCTCCTTGTTAGTTAGGCATGCTTTCTTATAGATGTATTACATGTTTTAGGATTAGGATAGGTTCCCCTGATATAGAGTTTTGCTCTTATTGGTAAAGTCAATGAATACAATCCTAAAAAGTGAACATCTATGCGATTTCATTCGTAAAAGATTAAGGCATCTCATACAAAGTTCTCGGTTCCCAGTTTATGTCAATATATCCTAATCTACTTACAACCAATCAACCATGCAACGTAGTATCCAAATATGAACAATAAATATACATGCCAAAGAATGAGATATGTGGAAACACAAAACACCTGGAATATTGATAACACAGTGACAGGATCGATTGCAGATATAAGCGCACCGAACATGAGACACTCAACAAATGGAAGTTTGCACATTGGAAATGCCAGCCCACCAAGATAGTTGCAGTATGATAGATGTTGACTAGTAAGATACCATACTTCAAACAAAATTAGAACGAAAGGGATTTTGAAATTCTTACACAAGAACTCCTATTACAACAGAAGCAATAAAGGTCCCAAGGATGGCAAAAGTTACAATGGCCCCAAAATTTGCAAAGAATGGTTTCTGTAAAAAAACAAATTATTTCAAGGAAAGAAGTTTAGATAATTTAAATTATTGCCATCATGAGGTACTTACCGGGGATAAGCTGAATCCTGATTGGGTACATTGAAGTCAAGGAATCCATACTCAGATATTATGAAGCAGCATTTAAGAGAGGTAGTAAACAATCAAAGTACATAACAACATGAGGAATTATGAGTTGTGAATTAGAAAAGTAAAAGGATATAATATTATAGGAGGCAATAAAAACAAGAAGAAAAATTTGTCATGGAAGTTGAACCACATCCTGCACATTGAAGGAAATAAAATAGGATCAACGGATAACATACTCACGTCATGCATAAGATCCTGATAACTACAAACATGAAATAGATATGAAATAACTCAATCTTGCATAACATGTGCTCCATCCAGCAAAATATCATTTGACACAAACCTAGTATTGGTCTCTATATTTGAAATATTAGCAAGCCCACAACCAACTAGACCTGTGACAGAATCATAAAGTTCTGTAGTTAAAACAATGTCCACAGTGTGCATGAGCAAAATGAAGTTGGTATTATGAATCCGGTATAAAGGAAGTCATATGATTACTAAGAATATACAAAACAATTAGAGAACTCAGTTTAATTTCATGTTGAAATTTTTACTCATGTAGCTGCGCTGGATTTGCAACAGTACACCTTCTATGCAAACAAAACATGGACTGTAGTTGTTCACCTTGATCAACGGATAACTACTACTAATCAAGACATGTAAATCAAGCATGTATCCGCAAAATTGGTTTGTTATAAAGAACAACTGGTTTCATCCATATTTTATTTATGATTACAATATTGACTTTCAGAGTAACATAAACGCGAGATAAATAAGAAATTCCAACAAACTTGCATTTAAATCCATTTCTCAGACTTGAAACCTGCATGGGTCACTGAAATGCATAGGTATATGCCACATTGCCACTTCTCCATGCCATGTGGGAACAAGGTAAAACAGAAAGCATGGAACTAGTTCCTACCCCCAAATGAACTATCTAAAAAATCAAGCAAAAAAATCTTACAACACCATGTACATTTGAGGGGGAGAGGTCCTTAAATAGTAATAATAATAATATACACAGAAGCATGTGAGAAAAATTACTAGCAAATGTGGCAATCGAAAGCTAATCAGTCAATAAAACAGACCTTGTGTTTCCATCGACCCCTGTAATCTGGGTTCGGTATCATCTAGGTTTTCCATACACCGTCGTCGTCATCATTCCATGACTCAGGCTGATTTAATATATAGAAAAAGAAAATACATGCCATCCTGTGTTATTTTTATTACACATCATAGAGCCATTAAAGTCATAGTGGATTCAATGTTGCTAATAGAAGATAGGAAATGTTTCTAATGAAAAAAGCTTTAATAGGTAAGATGGAACATTTGTCTGCACTCGGTTGTTCTCATAATATAAAGAACATATGATTCCATCGAAATAATGTTAATTAATGCATTTCAATAAATTAATATGCCAGTGAAATTCTTGAATATTAGAAGTTGGATTTGTAGGACAGTTCTAAGTACAACACTTATTGTCCTTTGGATCAGGAATGTGTTTTGGAATAGAGTCATGGCCCTGGAAAATCCACATGAAAGATTACTCGACAGGTTAGGTTTATATTATCAATGTACTAGTAACTAGCTAATATGAAATTGCAGACCTCTAGTTTAACTTCATCAGGATCTTCAATATATTCCACATCCTAGTCTTTTGGCTGCAAGAAAAGGCAATTATAAGAGAAGCTTTTATTGAAATTTCTCAGGATAGCATTTCTTTGAGTTCAGCAATATGTAGGTTTAGTGGCATAGAAATGGTACCATGGATTGCATTTGGCAGTAATTTCAATCTTGATCTCTAGATTACTGATATGTAAAAGAAATCAACAGTCCAAGCTAGTATTAGGATTGTAGCTATGCGATCATTATAACAGTCAAATAGAGAATTCTGTTTAGTTCTTCCATGTAAACATATCTTGGTGACCTGCACAACTCTACCAGTTGCCGCAAGCAGTAACTGCATCCATGTCACCTCATACATCCATCGATCCTTCCATAGCTTTCATATATTAGTCTGTCCTATCTTTTTACAGTAGAAAAATAAACATAGAAGTACTGGAACAAATGGTGCCATTTTCCCTAAATAACATGTAATAGAATAGCCCAGAAAATGTGTATAAAAACAAAAAAAAAAAGAAGATGGTAACCAACCTCTTGCATGGATCCTAACTTTATATATTGAGGTGAGAAATCAACTGCAATAAGAGCTGGCTCTCAAAGTTTGATAGCAGCATGTAGAACATTCAGATGCCCCCACTTTGGCTGCCTTAATATACCTGAAAATAGCAATTCATGGATCTCAGCTAGCATGTCTTTACAATTCAAATAAACCAAAAGACGCAAATATAACCTTTAAATAGAATGTCATCCTCTGTCCATTGTGGGTTATAAAAGTGCCCATACTTCTCCATTACAATGCCATACTCTGTCCATTACAAAATATAAGCTTTTCTAGAAATTCAAATTTGTAAGAAAACTAGCATATTGCCTGCAAGAGTGCACATTGCAGCAGGTGTTTAATTAAAGAAAATTATCATTAACCTGTTATTACCACCATTTTCTACATATATTATCTCTCAATTGCTGCATATGTTTGTTACTAAACATGTGGGCCCTTTAGTCCCACATTGTCCTTTTTTTCTTCTTACAATATAAATAGTTGGTGCGGTGATTGACATCTGGGCCCACACTATCCTTTCAACTTTTCAAAAGAAAATAGAGAATGAGAAAAAGATCACCAGAACACACAAAAATCTCTCTCAATAAGAGACATTATCCAGAACACTTGTTTGATCACCCATTTTTTCAATTATGTATTGTAAAATTATTAAATATATAATTATATCGTCGAGTCTGCTATCTTTGTGGCTATTATTGTACAATTTTGTGAGCAGGGTTGGATGAGTAGAATGAGGGAAATTATTTTTTACTACCAAAAAAATACATCTTTATGTGACAAATCTAAATACTTTATGTATGCTAGTGATCGAAGTTTTACAATGTTGGCTGTATGTTCTATGAAAAGTGAAAAAAGGATTATTGATGTATGGAAACCAAAATGCAAAATGTTAGCAAAGGAATTAACCAGACATGAAAACAAAAGAAAAATATGGCTTTAAGTCATCAAGAAAAATCTTACCATATAATAATTCTGTAAGCTTCCACTTCTCCGGTAGAAACGAGCGACAACAAAAGCACTATCTTTGGCTGGCCTGTGAGGTAATGCTCCTCCCCAGTCAGCATACCTATCACCATTGGCACACTATGTTATGCTCAAAACAAAAAAAAATTGCAGAGTATGAGTGTACTTTGAGAGCTATATATTATTAAGCATATAGCAAAATAAAATCTACACAAAACAGTAAAGGGTTTGAGAATAGCAATATTTATCAGGTAATACAGCAAAACAAAAACTAAAAAAAGCATAACCTAATGGTAATTCGTACCTCCTAGAATTAGACAAACATGAGGAAGTGTTTATCTACGAGTGAATACTGTCACTATAACTAGCTTGTCATATTATCCATCATGTGGTAACGTCTAGGGATGGAATACAGAGCTTTTCAAAAGTGCACACAATGCAATGTTAATTAATCATAAATCATTAGTATGTAACTCAAACTGTTTCAAAACATCATAACAGATAATTACAATTTTTCTCCAGCGGAACTTTTTTTTTCTTGAACATGTGGGAGAGCTATGTAGTGCGTACCATTTCATTAAGCAAGAGAGAGAAAAACAGCAAGGGGGGCAGAAAACCCCCACCCCTACACATACAAGCCTTACAATTACAAAAGACTCAAAACGATCTCCTTACTCAGTAAGGGTTAGCGACCTAATAAGCAACTCATGGAGCTTTGAAACTCCAGTCAACCACCAAAGGTCACTTTCATTTACCACTGTTTCGGTTACACAGCCATCACACTAGGACTTATGCTAGTAAACATGAAAGTGTTCCTACATTTCCAAATTTCCAAGCCACGAGTACAATAAGCAAGTTGACCCTTTTTAATCCCTTTCAATGCCTTTCATTTCACAGCCTTTGACCACCAGCTAGAGAAGCAGTTTATGTCTTGGCTTCGTGATATAGGTCAGACCCAACTTTTGAAGGATTAATGACAAAACGCTTGAAGGATTAATGTTGGCCAGCATATTTTTTTACGACAAAGCCCAAAACTAATTCTCTTATTCAGATCTGCATATGGATTATGTAGACACATGTTGTAGTGTCTTTTGGTAAGTACAGATATTAGAGAATAATATTTTCTGAACGGAAAACTTGATGGGTCATAAGGTCTAACACTGGTTTAAATTCATGGAGTCAAGAATTTGCTATGTTTATCCTAATTCAGAATAAAACACCATATCATCCCCAGTTTCAAAATTTTCATAGTACAAGATGGAGTAAAACTAGATCTGATGGAATCCAGGAAGGAACCACATACCATCCATCCCAATCTTCAGTCCATATTGTTGGACTATTGTAAGAATTTGGCTTGAAACCATCACAATAAAATGCATTGCATGTATCGATCTGCCAAAAAAGGTGAATAAGTACAAACACCTACTTCATATGATTAGCAACACAATATTAATAAGAATCAAAAGATTATGAGGTCACCTACAATTTTTTCTGGAGCATCCACATTACCCAAGGAATGCCAGTGTCAAGCCCAATTGCCATCTGAGTAGCCCATAGCATATATCTCTTCCCTGCTTGCCCAAAATTTCCTAGAATATTCCCATACGTTTTCCATCTGTCAAACATTATCCACAGAAATGGACAAGATAAGTCCTATGCCCATTTTCATTTTGACTTTTGGACATCTATGGTACAATTAACAAAAGCGTAAATGATTATCAGTAGTTATATAAGAATGTCACATATACTCATCTTTTGGTTTTGGAATGCACAAATCAGGTGGTGGTTGCTTAAGTGACAAGGTAACATAGGAGACCTAAAAAAGGGGAGAAAAACAGGGTGCATATGGTATTGTGGTTCTATTATTGACCAATTGGTCATGGTGACACATGTACACTGGAGGCTAATCCCATTTTTCTTTTTGCATCAACTCGTCTACGAATCCCCCAGGCAAACCCCACATCAGATGGATAGAGGACCTTTCATGTAGAACTACATGAACTGGTGGTTTGTAGCCAACAATTGTCCCTCTAAAAATTCACTAAATAAAGACAACTTGCATGCCTTCAACAATGTATGCCACAGTTTTCCCTTCATAAGAATGGAATGAAGTATTCAAATCATGCATATCACGTAATTATATTACAAGTCTAATATCGTCCGATATTGCAGTTTTGCAATACATAGATACAAAACAGTGGCTGAGAAAATATTGTAGCATCCTGTAAAACCAGATGCTGTTGGACATAATATTTTAGCTTCTAATTACGTAACATATCTAAAAGATAATGCTTTTCTTATTCCTTAGAATTATATGATTATTAGCCAAACAGTCTACTTAACATTTATATGAGAATTGCTGCATGTCAAGGCTAGGTCTAGAGATATTTCATTGAGTACCAAACTAGTAATTTAATGTCAGTCTAACAGTCTACTTATACATTTATATGAGAATTGCTGCATGTAAGGCTAGGTCTAGAGATATTTCAGTGAGTACCAAACTAGTAATTTAATATCAGTGTAGAAATAGCATGACTGAAGTATCAAATTAATGTAGACAGAACACAAGACTACATTGTTTCCATTACCAATGAATACAATTCACTGCACCATCCAGCGTAATACATTAATTGGGTCACGAGCACTTAAGTTGACAGTTTGCCATCTGAATTCCAGCTAAAACAATATTGATTATAATCTCAAGGATTTGTCTCTTGAGAAGGTATCACCTATATTTAGCAAGGCAATATAGAGCATATTCTCTGGAAAAGGCAAAAGTAGCCAAGTTTCATATCCATGGAAAAATGTTCAACAACTGACTAACTGGGAAATAACATTTGAGAATGGATTAAAGACCTGCTGTAATATAATGGGACCACCTTGCCAAGAACAAAGTTTCTCCTCTTTCATCAAAGTGACAACTTTTGTCACAAAAGTCTGCATTTCAGCCTGTAAACATTTAGAAGATTTAGTGGTTAGAATATGGTGTTTGCACATGCCCCTTGAAAGAACATTACGTGTTATGTTTCCGTACGGAGTTTTTTTTTTTTACTGTCAGATTTGGTGTTAAAATCTTGAAGAGTTCGCAGAACATAAATTTATTATCAGATGACAGTAATATGATCTATAGAGGACATGTGTCATTGTTTTACCTTGAATGGCTCATTGTCAGTTCAGAACTCTATGCCAGGGATGTCATGTAACCAAACAGGGAAACCACTGCAGAAATGGGCAACAAAACAAAGATAGGTAAAAGAAAAAGAAAAATTATCCTGTAAGAATTCTCATAGGAGAACCATAAGTACATAGGACTGTGTAATTTTAAATTTAGAGCAAAATACAATGGAAATAAACAGAAAAGTTGAATTGTGAGAAGAGAAAACACACGTCTGAAGTAATAACGAACAGCCTAGAGTACATAATGGGAGAAATATGTGGCTCTCAAAGTGTTTGGACTAGCTTTATTCATGAGAGTGCTGGTTTTTTTATGCTGGCCTATATGAGAACAAATTAATAGAGTAAATTAGTCATAGAGCTCCTAGAATTAATCTCCTTTTCTTGAGCAGCACTATATTACAGGACAAAAATTATTAAAACATAAAATGGCCAATGAAATGTGCACGACAATATTACAGCATCCCCTCTCAAAGGTTTAAGGAAAAGACAAAAACAGAAAGTGAAAGAACGAAAGAAACATCATAATAGGTAATAATGAATGGAGCTAGACACACAAAATGAAGGTTCCTGTCAATGGCCAACCATTACTGAATGAAGTACACAGTAGTTATGGTGAAGATATGTTCAAGCTAAAAAGGCGATATTGTTATATTCTCTTTAGTTAATCCAGTGAGTACATGCACAAGCTAAAAAGGATTATCCCTGTTTAACAAGGATTGCAAGCTTTCTAATATGTGTGCATGCAACTTCTAAAGAATCGATCATTTTTTGTCTGACACAAATTTAAGGTAGAACGTGGAGTAAAATGCCAAGATATAAACAAACCCGAAGTTCCATTCTGCACAAGCATATGAGCCGATACAAAGAAAAAGAAATAGACCTTCGGCAGCAACCAGCTTCGCAAATTTCACCAGATCAAATCTTTCTTCAATGTAATACTGGGCAACATGTACGTGAACAAACATAAGTTAACACTCAAGGACCAAATGAGCCAATAGAAATGAATAACTGAATAACTATGTTACCTTACCTTTAGCTGGCTCATGCCTATTCCAAAAGACATAGGTCTCAATTACATCTGCGCCACCCTCCTTGCACTTTGCAATTACACTAGGCCACATCTGAAATAATTGACATGTCAATTAAGTGATTCCTAAAACAAGGAGTAGGATGCAGAAATCACCAACTTCTGACTAAATCTTGTAGTGAGTAAAATGGAAAAAAAAAAAGGAGGAGCAGATGCTTGAACAAAAAAAACTGCTGTAAGAAAAATATGAAAAAAAAGTCAACCAGTAGATATTTACTTAATGATAAATCGTACGCTCAAGCCCAAACAACTAGCACGCAACGTATTGCAGTATCCCGAAACCCCACGGTTTCCACACCTAAAATACGGGCCGCACAAGACGACCAACTAAAAATCTATAAAATACACATTGAAAGGAGAAATTATCAACAATTCGCACCAACAAAAGGCCTACAATTCCAAGAAGAACAAAAATCAGCCCCAGTTCCTCCAACAAGACCATTTCAATTTCCATGATCCACTGAGCGGCTACCAACTGCAGAATCCCAGTTGTCCCACAGTCCAGGAGAGCACACGCAGGTGACACTCGCATCCACCTCCACTCCACCCAACCCAGGTCGATCGCCGCCGACCATACGCACCCCCCCCCCCCCAACCACGGATTCCGGGGCACAATGCCCAAACCAACAACCAACCACAGAAGAGGCCAGGGGAGAAGAGGGGCTGAGGGGGCGTGGCATGGACGGCCTCACCTCGGGTGTGGCACGGGGTAGTGCAGCCCAGCGGAGACGAGCATCCTGCGCTTGCCCCCGATGAGCACCGCGTGGTGATCGTACGTCACGTTGAACGGCTTGAAGAAGTTCCCGCCGCCGTCACTCCTCCCCACGACCACCTGCCTGCACCCCCTCCCCCGCCGCGGCGGCGGAGCAGGAGCAGGAGCAGCCGAGAAGGAAAAGATGACATTGACGTGACCTCCACGCGCCATTGTCGCTGCAACCACAGATGTGCCAGTATTCTCCGCACCTCCTCCATGGCATATGCACGATGAGGAAGTCGAGAGGACCGGAGAGGAGGAGAGCCACGAGGGGATAGGGTTGCTTGCACGCCTTGGCTTCTTTATCCATCTCCGTCCCCAGCCGCCGCAGATCCGTGCTCTGGCCGCGCCGCCGCTCCTCCCGGCGAGGTACGCCGCCACCCGAGCTCCGCCTCGGCCGTGCCGCTGCCGGATCCCCGCCAAGAGAGAGAGGGGAGAGGAGAGAGGCAATGGGATTAGGCGATCGGATTGAGGATTAGAGAGCAGTGAATGTGCCTGGCAGGCTAGCTGTACGCTCGCGATCGCAACGGTAACTTTTCGACCTTGGGCTGCAAGGCACGTGTTGGTGGGCCTTTTTGGACAGCCCACGCTTGCACAGTATCGAATTTTTTTAATTTTTAATTTTATTTATTTAATTATTCACCATCTTAATTTTGCGAATCAAAAAATCACAGGAATAGTCTCCTCCCGCCCTCCTAGAGGACGGAATGCTGACGTGGCACACAGCGGGGCGCCGGGGAGGGACGACCATTAGTGTCGCGGCTCGAAATTTTGCACTAAACTCCCTTCCGCCCTTACGGAGGGCGGGAAGGGGGTAAGCGCAAAATTTTGGGGGCCGGCCGACGCGCCCGTGGGGGAGAGGGAAGGGGCCTGGCTATTTTGCAGGCGACCCCTTCCGCCCTCCGTAAGGTGGTTTATTCGGCGGCCTATATAAGGCCACTAGCCCCCTTTCCCCTCCTCATTTCCCCTCCCCACTTCACTCACTCAGAGTTGAGGGGAGGGCTCTGAAGCGGCGAAGCCCTGCTGAAATTTTTCGGTGGACTACAGTAAGTTTTCAAAATATTTGTTTTGTTCAATAAATGTTGTTTATTTAGCAATTGTATTATTTTGTTAGAACAAAATTCATTTAGAGTGTATAATTAAGATATTTATGTAGTACATAATTACTGTTATGAATGTATAATTTAGCAGTGGATCATTGATTTAGCGATGGTATAATTTAGTTCGTATGTAATGTATTGATACGGTATAATAAACAAATTTGTTTAGTACATAATTAATATAGTTATTGTGTAATTTGGTTAGTAAAAGTGTATTTGTAGTGTACAATTTAGAAAATTTTTTAGTGGATAATTGATTTAGCGATTGTACAACTTACTAATGGTATAACGTAGTGACTACTAGAATTATCTATACTGTAAAAAGACATAGTAAAACATAATTACGTTAAATAGAAAATAAAAGTAGTTTATGTTGTAGTTAAGGACACTGTTAAGCATATTTAAGTTAATGTAAAGCTAAAGTTTTTTGTTGTTGTTAGCATCTTCTTACTATTGCCGCTTACGTAATTAAAATACAATGATTGCTTGTTGGTACCGTACTATTGACATTAAAAGTTAAATATGATTTATCGCTTATAGGTAAAATATAATCAAACCTACAATCAAATATTGCGTGGACTTATTATTGTTAAAAATTAATGATATAGTTCGAGAGAATAGTATTTACTGCCAAGTTAATGTAAGTTAAATTTGAATTTACAAAATAAAAAATGATGTAGTTAAAAATGTAGTTATAGGTAGGATGTAATATAGTACAATATAATCCGTACGAACAATATGTATTCATAAGCACACTACAATGAGTATCGTAAAAGATGTGTTGAAAAAACAGTGCATTCCTATTGTAGGTATGGCTAATAAAGTGCAGTTTCGACTGTACTATTAAGAAGGAAATGTCATGTATAGTAGATCTTAGTCAATTCAAATGCACTATTAAGGGCATTGATAAACCTCTTGAAAGGACATTTGGTGCTATTCATAATTGGTTAATGAGGGAATTTCGATACGACCCAGAAACACAAGATATAACCTTGTTAGTGGTAATAAGCTGGGCAGAAAAAGGTAATATTTGGGAATTGATGCCGGTGACCTCGACAGAGATATGGAGATCGTATGTGCAAAATGCAATGCAACGAGGATGGCCACCCGTCATCCACATTGCACTGTTTAACAAGCTAGGAACTCAGACAATGAGTACCCAAGAGCAGGAGGTGCCAAGTCGTAGAGGAGATGAACCTGAATCAGGTAGTGAAGGTGAAGGGGAGGAAGGAGAAGACAGGAGTCTGACTGGAGCAGCGGATGAAGGGGAGGTACATCCTGAAATAGTTGAGGCCATGGAAAGGGAAGACTTTGAGAATGAGAGGGTTGATGATGAGGAATCGACAGATGAAGAATGTGTTGATGTGTACCCATTAGAATGGTCGAATGAGGATTTTTCTGGCCTCCAAATTAGAGAAGGGCATCATGTGACTTGGGAGTACAAGGATAATAAGGTCATACAAGGGGCAAGGTATCAGGATAAGAAGGATTTGACAGAGGCAGTTAAGCAGTGGACAATATCATTACAGAGAGAGTTCTGGGTGGTGAAGTTAAGCAAGTCAGTGTATGAAGTGAAGTGTGTACAGTCAGATAATGGGTGTCCATGGAGGGTACATGCTTACAAGGGTAAATGGAAGGATTATGGGATGTATCAATTGTGACCAGACACAATTGTCATGTGTCACGCCCAGAAATTCCTCACACGAATTTCTGAACTTAATTGTGTATTAATTCTCTGTCCAGGACCAGCCAGGGTACACAAAAAGACAATGTTGATTACATAACCATCGTTCTTAGAAACAACTGAAAATTACACTTATTCTAGCGGAAATGCAGCGGAAAGAAAAACAAAAGGGGTAGACTAGCTCCAGCGGGTACGGCTCCAGTCCACAGGCAACACTTCGACGGCGGAACAGCTCACTCCTGAGAGGCACCTCCATCGGACTCTGCTTCTAGCTCTGGGTTGGGAAAGTTAAGCAAGGCTGAGTACAAACCACCGTACTCAACAAGTAACACGGACAAGAGGAAAATAAATGATGCATAGGGATTAACAAGGACAGGCTAGGGTTAGTTGCAGTAAAGCGGCAGTTTAAACAAATAACAGAGATTAAAAGAACAAAGGTAATTAAGTACAGTAAAGCATAAATAAACAGCAGTTGTAAAGTACCACAACACTGTCCAACGTTACACCACGTTGCAACAGGCCCAACCACTACTCAACGTTACACCACGTTGCAGTAGTCCCGAGTGATAACCAATTTATTCAAGTTATTACGGTTCACTAATCACAGTGAAGCTGGGAGTTCGCCCGTAACCGTGGGCACGGCTATTCAAATAGTTTATACTCTGATCAGACGTGTACTACTGTACCCACAAGACACGACTCCACTACACTTGAACGTGCGCCGACATACCACCACGGCATACCGGAAAGGAGACCGTGATAGGACCCGTTACACAACCCTCCCTATTTAATCATACCACACTTCAGGTTTTACCCCCTCCTTTACACCAAGTCGGGCAGTCCCCTCTTGTGCCTTGGTAGATCCGGAAGCAGGAGAAGCTTTCGTTACACCACGATTGCCCGTCCATACTCCATCACGCCTACCCTTGCCTGGGTACGTCAAATAGTTTGAAGTCATGCTCCAAATCCCACCTTACCCATTTCGGCATGTGGTTAGCACTTAATGACTTCCAGGGTTTCCCGTGAACCGGTCCTTAATTACCATGGGTGCGACTCTCAAAACCATGCACCCACAGCCCACCATTAACAATATTTTAGTTGACATTAACCCGTACCGGGTAGTGAATCATTATCTCGGCTATTCAGAACTAAGCATAATTAAATGTGATCCGATGAGCTATTTGTTCTAAGCATGGCTAAGCATTAAGCTAGGCCTGACTCTAATCAAGTTACCCCTGGTCCAGCAATGAATGAAGTTGGATAAACAACGGCATAATAATAAGGTTTACCCGAAAATAACATAAAGTAAGTATTTTAATTAAAACAATGCATATTTGAAGTAATAAAGCGGGGAATTTGCAATAATGGGTTCAATATGATCAAGGATGAGTGTCACTTGCCTTGCTCTGGCCCTTGGGGAACTTCGGCGACGATCTCGAAGTAAACCGGCTCTTCGGCGGGGTCCGAATCTAAGCGACAAAGCACAAAAATAAATAAAACAGGCACAAACTCTACTGAAACCGCAAAAGAAACTATTTTTAATGGATTCTTGGTAATTTTATGAATTTAATGAAATTTGAATGGGCCTAAACGGAGACTAGATGAATTACTTATGAATTTTAGAAGTTTTCTGGGTTTTTTAGCTAAACAGAAAAGTCCTAAATCAATTATTGCGCAATTAATGGGGCTGCTGACGTCAGCGAGGAGAGAGGAAACTGACGGCTGACAGGTGGGGACCACCTGTCGGTGAGAGAAGGGGAGAGGGCGAGACTGACACGCGGGCCCGGGGAGGAGAGAGAGGAGGCGGGCGCGGGGAACGACTGACGGGTGGGACCCACTCGTCAGCGAGAGAGGAACAGAGAGGAGCAGAGCGCACGGGCTCGGGCGGACGGCGGGAGCGGCGGGCGACGCGGCGGCGGCGGCGCACGGCGACGGCAGCGCGACGGCGACGGCGCGACGGCGACGACCGGCGAGCGACGACGGCGCGACGGCGACGACGGCCGAGGCGGCGACGCACGGGCGCAACCCGGCAGAACAGCGGCGACGGCGACTAGCGAGCGGCGACGGCGCGGCACGCGCGGGCGCAAGCAACGGCGGCCAGACGTCGGCGACGCGGAGGCGACGACGACCACGGCGGCCGGCGGGAGCGGCGAGCTTCGGTCTCGTCCGGCGACGGCGCGCGACTCGGCGGCGGTCGGCCGGAAAGGGGGAGAAAGAGGGGAGGAGGATGCGGGTGCTCACCGGCGGCGGCGAGGGCGCGGGCGGGTCAGCGAGACCGAGGCGGAGGTGGCGACACGGGCGGGTGCGGGAGGTCGGCGGTGGCGGCGGAGATCGATTGGCGGCGGCGAGGCGACCGGGTGCGACGGCGACGACGCGACGGAGGAATGCGCGGCGCGGGGACGTTCACCGGCGACGACGAGGACGGCGACTGGTCGGCGCGGAGGTGATGACGCGGCTGGACAGCGGCGAAGGCGTCCGACGGCGAAGTTGCGCGGCGGCGGCGAGAGGCAGCAGCGCGGCGGCGACTCGAGCGGACGGCGGAAAGTGAGCGACGGCGCGCGGCGGCTCGGGATTTATAGGGTGGCGGCGCCGGCTAGGGCGGGCGGAGGTTGGAGACCGAGTCGGCGACGACACGGTCTCGGCGGCGGCCGTTGCGGCGGCGGCCGTTGCGGCGCGGCGGCGGACTCGGACTCGGCCGGCGCGGCGCGGGCGCGGGCGGGCGAAACGGTCACTGACAGGTGGGCCCCACCTGTCAGTGCCGCGTGAGAGAGGAGGGAGGCGGCGCGGACTCGCGGCGTGGGCGACGCGGCGAGCTGGGCCGAGCGGCGGCCCAGGCGGCGCGGGCGCTGGCGGGCTGAGTCGAGCGGCCGGCGCGGCTGGGCTGGCCGAGGAGGAGTGGGCCGGCTCGGCTGGGCCGGCCCGGGAAGAAAAAGAAAAAGAAAAAGAAAAGGAAAAAGAGAGAGGGAGGAAAATTGGACTCCGGCCCAATTTGAGAAGGAAGGGAAAAAGAAAAGAAAAAGGAGGGAAAAAGGAAAACCCCACTTTTGCCGAGTTTTAAATTAATTTGTTTGGCCAAATTTGAATTTAATTTGAATTTAAATCCAGTTAATCGATTTGCGAGCCACGATTTAATTGAATTAATTCCTTTTAGAGGGATTTTTCCTGAGTTAATTAAGCCAATGGTTGCTTACGAATTTCTTTTTACAATTTAGGCTTAGGACGAAACTCCGGGTGTGACAAACCTAACCCCCTTAAACGGAATCTCGACCCCGAGATTCGGAGGCACTGGCGAAGAGGTGCGGATGGGCGGCCTTGAGCTCATCTTCTCTTTCCCATGTTGCTTCTTCTTCTGAGTGGTGACTCCACTGAACTCTGCAGAATCTGATCACATGGTTCCGAGTTTTCCTCTCACTGATTTCTAGAATCCGTGCTGGCTTCTCCACATAAGTTAGATCTTCCTGCAGATCGATGTGCTCGGAGTTGGTCTGTTCTTCAGGCAAACGTAGGCACTTCTTGAGCTGCGACACATGGAACACGTCATGGATTCCAGCCATGTTAGCGGGGAGTTCCAACTGATACGCAACTTCTCCCCTGCGTTCCACTATCCGGTATGGTCCCACGAAACGTGGTGCCAATTTTCCTTTGGGCTGAAACCGGTGCACTCCTCGCAAAGGTGTGACGCGGAGGTACACATAGTCTCCTGCTTCGAAGGCTAAGTAGTCCCTTCGACGATTATCTGCATAACTCTTCTGTCTGGTTTGAGCTGTTTTCAACCTTTCACGGATTATTCTGACCTTCTCTTCGGCCTGGCTTAGAACTTCAGTTCCAAAAACTTGACGTTCTCCTGTTTGATCCCAGAAGAGGGGTGTACGACACTTTCGCCCATACAATGCTTCAAAAGGTGCCATCTGCAGACTGGCCTGATAACTGTTGTTGTATGAGAACTCTGCATATGGTAGATTCTTATCCCAAGTTCCACCAAAGTCGAGAGCGCAAGCTCTGAGCATATCTTCAAGAATCTGATTTACCCTTTCCGTCTGACCATCTGTCTGTGGATGATAGGCTGTACTGAAGTTCAGTCGGGTTCCCAATTCTTCCTGTAGCTTCTGCCAAAACTTTGAAGTAAACTGGCTTCCACGGTCAGAAACGATCTTCTTCGGTACTCCATGTAAACACATGATCCTAGCCAAGTAAATCTCGGCTAATCTTTTCCCCGAGTAGGTAGTGTGAACTGGTATGAAATGAGCGACCTTTGTCAATCGATCAACAATTACCCAAATTGAGTCATGACCAGCAGCAGTCCTTGGTAAACCAGTGATGAAATCCATCCCGATTTCTTCCCATTTCCATTCTGGAATCTGGAGAGGTTGCAACAGTCCTGCTGGCCTTTGGTGTTCTGCTTTGACTCGTTAACAAACATTGCACAAGGCGACGTATTCTGCAATTTCTCTCTTCATACTAACCCACCAAAACTTTTCTTTGAGGTCCTGATACATCTTGGTACTCCCGGGGTGAATAGAGTACTGGGTTTGATGAGCTTCTTGGAGTATCAACTCCTTCAACTCCTTGTTATCTGGTACGCATAACCTGTTTCCCATCCAGATTGTCCCATGTTCATCTTCTGAAAAATCTCGAGCTTTACCAACTCGCATATTTTTCTTTAGCTCGGCTATCTCCGGATCATTTGCTTGGGATTGGCGAACTTGATTCACCAAAGTGGGCTGCGCTTCTAGGGCTGCCACAAAGCCTTCTTCGACTAAACCCAAATTTAGTCGTTCAAACTCCTGTTGTAACTGCTCACAAACTTCTGTTGTTACCGCAGCATTGCGGTAATTCTTCCGGCTCAAAGCATCGGCAACTACATTTGCTTTGCCTGGATGGTAATGGATACTTAAATCATAGTCCTTGATCAATTCCAACCATCTTCGCTGACGGAGGTTCAAATCCGGTTGCGTAAAGATATATTTTAAACTCTTGTGATCCGTATATACCTCACACTTGTTACCGATTAAGTAGTGACGCCAAATCTTTAGGGCATGCACCACAGCTGCTAGTTCCAAATCATGAGTCGGGTAGTTACCCTCATGTGGTCTCAACTGACGAGAGGCATAAGCAACCACCTTTCCTTCTTGCATTAGCACACATCCCAGTCCTGATCTGGATGCATCACAGTAAACCTGGAAGTCTTTCATCTGATCTGGCAAAACCAACACGGGTGCGGAAACCAATTTTTGCTTGAGCTCTTCAAAACTCTTATCGCACTCACTTGACCACTTGAACTTCTCTTCCTTTCTCAACAACTGTGTCATAGGCTTGGCTATCTTTGAGAAATTCTCAATGAACCGGCGGTAATAGCCCGCAAGTCCTAAGAAACTCCTGATTTGGGAAACCGTCTTAGGCGGGGTCCACTTGATTACTGACTCCACATTACTGGGGTCTACTACTACACCTTGGGCATTGATCACATGGCCAAGGAACTTCACTTCATGCAGCCAAAAATCACACTTGCTGAACTTGGCATACAACTGGTGTTCTCTTAGCTTCTCTAGCACAATCCGTAAATGTTGCTCGTGCTCTTCTTCTGACTTGGAGTAGATAAGAATGTCGTCGATGAAGACAACCACAAACTTATCCAGGTATTCCATGAACACCTTATTCATGAGATTCATGAAGAATGCCAGGGCATTAGTAAGTCCAAACGACATTACCGTACACTCATACAAGCCATAGTGAGTAGTGAATGCCGTCTTAAGGATATCTTCTTCCCGAATTCTCAACTGGTGATACCCTGATCTCAAATCGATCTTGGAGAAAACTTTGGCTCCCTTCAACTGATCAAATAGGTCATCAATCCTTGGCAGAGGATACTTATTCTTGATAGTGACATCGTTCAAAGCACGATAGTCCACACACATTCTCTTAGTTTTGTCCTTCTTCTCAACAAAAATAACCGGGGCACCCCAAGGCGAGGTACTCGGTCGGATATAACCTTTCTGGAGCTGTTCATCCACTTGCTTCTTCACTTCGGCCATCTCATTGGCGGCCATCCTGTAGGGTCTCTTATAGATCGGTGCGGTTCCTGGTACCAAATCGATACGGAACTCGATCTCTCTTTCTGGCGGCATTGTTGTGAGATCATCTAGGAACACCTCCGGATACTCACAAACCACTGATATGTCTTCCAACCTCTTTGGGTCTTTAACTTTTTCCGAGGGTTGCTCTTCGGCTTCCATCTGATTCAAACAAGTCCTGGTTGACACTGACTCCGGCGACTGATAAGTCACCACTTCACCTCCCTCACTGGTCAAGGTGACTGTACGCTTGGCACAATCAATCACTCCTTGATGCCTGGTAAGCCAGTCCATTCCCAATATGACATCTAGGTCTTTAGATTCGAGGAGGATGAGATTGGCTAGAAAGGATGTCCCTTGGATTTCTATGGGCACATCAGGGCTATAAAGGTCCGAAAACATACTATGCCCTGGAGTATTAACCCGCATCGGGTTTCTTAACTTTTCCCTTCTTAACCCAAGCAATCCCACAAACTTTCTTGAAATAAAAGAGTGTGTAGCACCAGAATCAAAAAGTACTGTAGCAGGTACGGAGTTGACAGGAAACGTACCCAGTATTACTTCTGGCGCAGCCTGTGCTTCTTCGGCGGTGACATGATTCACGCGAGCTTGCACGAACCTTTGCCCACTGCGCGTCGGCTTCGGGCACTTGTCAGCAAAGTGACCTGGGTCGCCACAGTTGTAGCACACTCCAGGCTTTGCACCTGCATCCTTTCTGGCCGGAGGAGGTTGAGCTGTCGGTGGAGGAGCATTCTGTTGTCGGGGAGCTGGTGCAGGGGGAGCGCGTTGAGGTGGAGCACGCTGGGATGAACCACTGGAGAAGTTGTTGGGATTGTAAGGACGATGTTGGCGGACAATGAAGGTTGATTGCCCGTGCTGCTGATTCGAGGGATAGGAGCCGGTGTGGAATCGGGGCTTCTGAGGAGGCGGCTGGTTAGACCTGAACTGCGAAGCCTTCCTCTTTCTATCCGTCTGGAGGTGCTGGTCCTCCTGACGGATGGCCTTGTCTACTAGTTTCTCAAAATCAGCATAGTCGCCCGAAAGCAACTGCTTCTTCAGTTCATCATCCAAGCCTCCGAGGAACTTTTCTTGTCTTTCGGCGTCAGTGCGGACGTCCTCGGGAGCGTATCGCGCTAGGCGATTGAACTCATGAAGGTACTCAGTCACCGTCTTGGTACCTTGCTGCAAAGCGCGGAACTCACGCTTCTTCTGGGTGACTATCCCGTCGGGAATATGGGCCTTGCGGAAGTTAAGGCAGAACTCCGCCCAAGTCACTTCCGTGGTAGCGGTGCGGGTAACCAGGAAATTATCCCACCAAGCAGAGGCGGGACCCATCAATTGATGTGCGGCAAAGGAGACTTTCTCTTGGTCAGTGCACTGCAATAAGTTGAGCTTCTTCTCGATAGCATGGAGCCAATCACTTGCCTCCATGGGGTTGGTAGTGCTTGAGAAAGTTGGGGGACGGACACGGAGAAACTCTGGTAACTTGGACTGCACAGGGGGTGGTCCCTGCTGTTGCTGGTTGTTCTGGTTCTGATTTAGAAGCTGGTGGAGCACTTGTTGATGTTGCTGCTGCTGCTGTTGCATCTGCTGCATCATCCAAGAGAGCATCTGCGTCTAGCTAGCAAGAATCTGGGCAAGCGACGGGTTCTCTGGTGGAGGCGGCGGGGGCGGTCCTCCGGTGCTAGACTGGTCGGTGTCGCGGTTGCCGTGGCGGGTGTTCACCATCTGCGGGGCCGGAGGAACAGAAAGAGAAAGAAGAAAAAGAAACGACTAAGCAAACAGTGGCTTTATTTAATTAGTGAACTGTAATTGTCTTGCTTAAGAAACACGCTTAAAACCACACAACTCCTGGCGGTACAACCATAACCCCACTACTGCTATGGTTCACCACTAGCCCCAAGCGAAGCAAACCTAACACACCAAAACTAGCACACAACGACTAAAACGAAGCTAAGGGCGGCGTCTAGGGCACGGAGGGAGAGCGACGATTGACGACGGGAGACGGATCTTCTTCCTCGTCTTCAGAGCGGCTTCTCGAGTTGCTGGGGAGACCATCTTCATCTTCACCAGAAGCGGACTCGCTGCTGCTAGAGACTGAGACGACCCTGTTGCGGTTCCTTGCAGCGTTGAACGGGGAGACATCTTCCTCGGGCACTGGGGTCGGAGAGGTTGGCACCATCTGCATCAAGGGTCTTGGTTCATCCGGGGCACCAGGGTAAGACTGAACTCTTGGCGGCCCACGGGTTCGCTTTCTTGCCGTAGTGCGACACCTCGCACCTCCGGGCTCTGGGAGTCCCTTAAGCCTAGCGTTCCCCTTCTTCAAGCGGTCGACCTCATCTTGCAGGCGAACGATCTGGGTAAGCTTGGCGTCGTTCAGAGCCTTGGACGCTTCGTGGAGGTCGTGATGCATCTGGTCGAGACCCTGCAGCACCGTGCACATCCTACCGAAGGTAGGGTCTTGCTCACTTCGGGCAGACCGAAACCTACTGACCATAGAATTGGGTCCACGACCAGGGTGGTACCGGTAAGCCGAATGTCGAAACGTCAGGTCATGCCTGGCCCTGAGCGTTGTCATCAGACTGTAGGCAGCTTCCTGGCAGGCATGCTCATGCGAACCTCCAGCTCCTTCTGCTTCCAAGTTAGGGAGGAAACCGGGGATTCCATGTATCTCCAATCTGACTCGGTGGGGGAACTCGCCTTCCAGAGGATGGATCGTGGTGTACTCCGGCTCATAGGGGTATCCTGCTGTGAACGAGACTCTTGCCAACTCTGCCACGAATCCAGCCATCCCGTTTCCACGATGATACAAAGGGTGGTCAGCCATCTAAAGAACACAAGGATTTGGAATCAATAGATGCAAAATTTTATTTCAAGATAAATAAATCATAAAAGAACAAAGTAAATAAAGTTTTACCCGTAAATCGATTTACTCACACTTTTCAACCAAAGGGGTTTTGTCTTTTTAAAACACTCACGCTTTTGAAAAGCAATAACCCATTTTCAAAACACTCCCACTTTCGCAAACTATGCACAAACATGAAAAGCAGAGGGCTCTTAGGGTTTCCATTGGGCTGATCCTACGGTCAAAGGTGGCTCTGATACCAACTTGTCACGCCCAGAAATTCCTCACACGAATTTCTGAACTTAATTGTGTATTAATTCCCTGTCCAGGACCAGCCAGGGTACACAAAAAGACAATGTTGATTACATAACCATCGTTCTTAGAAACAACTGAAAATTACACTTATTCTAGCGGAAATGCAGCGGAAAGAAAAACAAAAGGGGTAGACTAGCTCCAGCGGGTACGGCTCCAGTCCACAGGCAACACTTCGACGGCGGAACAGCTCACTCCTGAGAGGCACCTCCATCGGACTCTGCTTCTAGCTCTGGGTTGGGAAAGTTAAGCAAGGCTGAGTACAAACCACCGTACTCAACAAGTAACACGGACAAGGGGAAAATAAATGATGCATAGGGATTAACAAGGACAGGCTAGGGTTAGTTGCAGTAAAGCGACAGTTTAAACAAATAACAGAGATTAAAAGAACAAAGGTAATTAAGTACAGTAAAGCATAAATAAATAGCAGTTGTAAAGTACCACAACACTGTCCAACGTTACACCACGTTGCAACAGGCCCAACCACTACTCAACGTTACACCACGTTGCAGTAGTCCCGAGTGATAACCAATTTATTCAAGTTATTACGGTTCACTAATCACAGTGAAGCTGGGAGTTCGCCCGTAACCGTGGGCACGGCTATTCGAATAGTTTATACTCTGATCAGAGGTGTACTACTGTACCCACAAGACACGACTCCACTACACTTGAACGTGCGCCGACATACCACCACGGCATACCGGAAAGGAGACCGTGATAGGACCCGTTACACAACCCTCCCTATTTAATCATACCACACTTTAGGTTTCACCCCCTCCTTTACACCAAGTCGGGCAGTCCCCTCTTGTGCCTTGGTAGATCCGGAAGCAGGAGAAGCTTTCGTTACACCACGATTGCCCGTCCATACTCCATCACGCCTACCCTTGCCTGGGTACGTCAAATAGTTCGAAGTCATGCTCCAAATCCCACCTTACCCATTTCGGCATGTGGTTAGCACTTAATGACTTCCAGGGTTTCCCGTGAACCGGTCCTTAATTACCATGGGTGCGACTCTCAAAACCATGCACCCACAGCCCACCATTAACAATATTTTAGTTGACATTAACCCGTACCGGGTAGTGAATCATTATCTCGGCTATTCAGAACTAAGCATAATTAAATGTGATCCCATGAGCTATTTGTTCTAAGCATGGCTAAGCATTAACCTAGGCCTGACTCTAATCAAGTTACCCCTGGTCCAGCAATGAATGAAGTTGGATAAACAACGGTATAATAATAAGGTTTACCCGAAAATAACATAAAGTAAGTACTTTAATTAAAACAATGCATATTTGAAGTAATAAAGCCGGGAATTTGCAATAATGGGTTCAATATGTTCAAGGATGAGTGTCAGTTGCCTTGCTCTGGCCCTTGGGGAACTTCGGCGACGATCTCGAAGTAAACCGGCTCTTCGGCGGGGTCCGAATCTAAGCGACAAAGCACAAAAATAAATAAAACAGGCACAAACTCTACTGAAACCGCAAAAGAAACTATTTTTAATGGATTCTTAATAATTTTATGAATTTAATGAAATTTGAATGGGCCTAAACGGAGACTAGATGAATTACTTATGAATTTTAGAAGTTTTCTGGGTTTTTTAGCTAAACAGAAAAGTCCTAAATCAATTATTGCGCAATTAATGGGGCTGCTGACGTCAGCGAGGAGAGAGGAAACTGACGGCTGACAGGTGGGGACCACCTGTCGGTGAGAGAAGGGGAGAGGGAGAGACTGACACGCGGGCCCGGGGAGGAGAGAGAGGAGGCGGGCGCGGGGAACGACTGACGGGTGGGACCCACTCGTCAGCGAGAGAGGAACAGAGAGGAGCAGAGCGCACGGGCTCGGGCGGACGGCGGCGACCGGCGGGAGCGGCTGGCGACGCGGCGGCGGCGGCGCACGGCGACGGCGGCGTGACGGTGACGGCGCGACGGCGACGACCGGCGAGCGGCGACGGCGCGACGGCGACGACGGCCGAGGCGGCGACGCACGGGCGCAACCCGGCAGAACAGCGGCGACGGCGACTAGCGAGCGGCGACGGCGCGGCACGCGTGGGCGCAAGCAACGGCGCCCAGACATCGGCGACGCGGAGGCGACGACGACCACTGCGACCGGCGGGAGCGGCGAGCTTCGGTCTCGTCCGGCGACGGCGCGCGACTCGGCGGTGGTCGGTCGGAAAGGGGGAGAAAGAGGGGAGGAGGATGCGGGTGCTCACCGGCGGCGGCGAGGGCGCGGGCGGGTCGGCTAGACTGAGGCGGAGGTGGCGACGCGGGCGGGTGCGGGAGGTCGGCGGTGGCGGCGGAGATCGATTGGCGGCGGTGAGGCGACCGGGCACGACGGCGACGACGCGACGGAGGAATGCATGGCGCGGGGACGTTCACCGGCGACGACGAGGACGGCGACTGGTCGGCGACAGCGGCGCGGAGGTGATGACGCGGCTGGACAGCGGCGATGGCGTCCGACGGCGAAGTTGCGCGGCGGCGGCGAGAGGCAGCAGCACGGCGGCGACTCGAGCGGACGGCGGAAAGTGAGCGACGGCGCGCGGCGGCTCGGGATTTATAGGGTGGCGGCGCCGGCTAGGGCGGGCGGAGGTTGGAGACCGAGTCGGCGACGACACGGTCTCGGCGGCAGCCGTTGCGGCGGCGGCGGTTGCGGCGCGGCGGCGGACTTGGACTCGGCCAGCGCGGCGCGGGCGCGGGCGGGCGAAACGGTCACTGACAGGTGGGCCCCACCTATCAGTGGCGCGTGAGAGAGGAGGGAGGCGGCGCGGACTCGCGGCGCGGGTGACGCGGCGAGCTGGGCCGAGCGGCGGCCCAGGCGGCGCGGGCGCTGGCGGGCTGAGTCGAGCGGCCGGCGCGGCTGGGCTGGCCGAGGAGGAGTGGGCCGGCTCAGCTGGGCTGGTCCGGGAAGAAAAAGAAAAAGAAAAAGAAAAGGAAAAAGAGAGAGGGAGGAAAATTGGACTCCGGCCCAATTTGAGAAGGAAGGGAAAAAGAAAAGAAAAAGGAGGGAAAAAGGAAAACCCCACTTTTGCCGAGTTTTATATTAATTTGTTTGGCCAAATTTTATACTTCTGCAATTTGAATTTAAATCCAGTTAATCGATTTGCGAGCCACGATTTAATTGAATTAATTTCTTTTAGAGGGATTTTTCCTGAGTTAATTAAGCCAATGGTTGCTTACGAATTTCTTTTTACAATTTAGGCTTAGGACGAAACTCCGGGTGTGACATCGTGTTCTAGGTGTTGAGAAGTATCACAGGAACATGACATCTGCATTCATTGCTGCTGAGATGTACGATGCTGTTGTGAACAACCTAGGGTATGAACCAAAGTCAATTATTCAACACATTGTTGTAAGTACCATTTCTTCTGCATATATATATTGCCGGACGTTCTACTTTATAGATTAAAATTATTCTTAATTTCACGCAGGAAGAACAAAGAAAATGTAACTTCTTGCAGTGGATAGATACAGAGAGATCTTCTGTCGCAGGTTCATCAGTTACGCAGCTAGAAACCCCCTCACAAGTCCTTCAAGCAGGGATGGAGGACGTATGACATGTACAAGCCGCTACCCTTGATTGAAGGAATAATCCATTCGGCATACCAGATTGGGTCGAACGTCCAATATGTAGTTGTGGAAATCGCTGCCAGATGACTATATCATTCGAACCACAGAGTTATGGGAGGAGATATTTCCTTTGTCCAAACATAACCGATAACCACACCGTAAGTAAACATCATCCCAATATGACATTATGCCTTCCACGTTCATGTCTTTGTTAACCTCCTTTGGGAGCATCTCCGATATTTTTAGGGGAACCAAAGAGCGTGTTGTTTTACTGTATGGATCGACGAAGTCATGCTTGAGTACTACGGCCATAAAATAACTGAAGCCGAAACATGTCATGAGTACAAACGAGAGAAGGAGTATCACGAATGATCACCAGTAGAACGATGCTCAAGGGGACAACTCCCAAGATGACCGCAATGTATTTTCAACGATTGTATCCCGATTTGA
Organism: Oryza brachyantha; assembly: GCF_000231095.2. Lineage (NCBI taxonomy): Eukaryota > Viridiplantae > Streptophyta > Magnoliopsida > Poales > Poaceae > Oryza > Oryza brachyantha. Next base: position 8,199,977 of record NC_023174.2, read on the forward strand.
GCTTTGTTGTAATACATTGTTTCCCAAATTAAGCGATGGAATCGTACTACATTTTCACTTCTTGGTCCATTATGTTCTTTCTCTGTTTTTGTCGTTCTCATGAGCTACAATTTTTACTTTGCTATTAAGTTGTATTAACATTCAGAATATTTTTTCTTTACTTCAACATATATGTAATGACATTATTATATACGAAGCCAATTTAATACAAAGTTAGCTTAATTTAGTACTAAATTATTAACACTCGGAATATATTTTCTATATTTCCTTTTAAGTTGTATATACAAAGCCAATTTAATAAAATATTAGCTTAATTTAGTACTAAATATAACATTAAACAATATTATATAAATCTAACCCTTTACCTAACACTAATTAGGCAAACTAACCTAAATCGCCCTCTGGGAGGGCGGCAGGGGGTCGCCTGCAAAATGGCTAGCCCCCTCCATCCCCCCGGCCGCTCCAGCCCCCGGAAATTTTGCGCTTACCCCCTTCCCGCCCTCCGTAAGGGCGGAAGGGGGCTTAGTGCAAAATTGCGGGCGTCGCCGCTAACGGCCGTCCCGCCTGGACGCTGCGCCATGCGCCACGTCAGCATTCCGCCCTCCCAGAGGGCGGCAGGAGGTTAGTTTTGTGATTTTTTGAATCGCAAAATTAAAATGGTAAATAATTTAATAAATAAAATTAAAAATTAAAAATATTCCACAAGTATCATGCCTCCACACTGTAGACTTGACTCCAAGCTCCCTCTCCTCTTGGGCAAGTATCGGGCCTCCACACAGCGACGGTGGGAATGGTTTTAGAACTAATCCCTCCATTTCATATTGTAAAATCTTACATTGTGAAACGGAGAGAGTATCAGATTGTAGTTTCATTGATGGTGTTTGATAGGGCTTTGATTGGAGCATGTAATTTTGTGCTTTTTGTTTGCGCAGGTCGACAATGTTCAAGATGAGCAACACTAGTGTAATTGTCGCTGTCTATGCCCTCAAGAGGTTGTTTGCTTAATCTGATTACCGTGGTTTCTCGTGCATAAATGGTAGGTCATGTGGATGACATGTTTGATGAAATGCCCACGTGGTATTTTGTCATGCCCAGAAATTCCTCACACGAGTTTCTGAACTTAATTGTGTATTAAATCCCTATCCAGGACCAGCCAGGGTACACAAAAAGACAATGTTGATTACATAACCATCGTTCTTAGAAACAATGAAAATTACACTTATTCTAGCGGAAATGCAGCGGAAAGAAAAAAGGTAGACTAGCTCCAGCGGGTACGGCTCCAGTCCACAGGCAACGCTTCGACGGCGGAATAGCTCACTCCTGAGAGGCACCTCCATCGGACTCGACTTCTAGCTCTGGGGTGGGAAAGTTAAGCAAGTCTGAGTACAAACCACCGTACTCAACAAGTAACACGGACAAGGGGGAAATAAATGATGCATAGGAAGTAACAAGGACGGGCTAGGGTTAGTTGCAATAAGGCAGCAGTTAAACAAATAACAGAGATTAAAAGAATAAAGGTAATTGAATACAGTAGAGCATAAGTAAAAAACAGTTGTAAAGTACCACAACACTGTCCAACGTTACACCACGTTGCAACAAGCCCAACCACTACTCAACGTTACACCACGTTGCAGTAGTCCCGAGTGACAAACCAATTACTCAAGTTATTAAAGGTTCGCTAATCACAGTGAGGCTAGGAGCTCGCCCGTAACCGTGGGCACGGTTATTCGAATAGTTTATACTCTGATCAGAGGTGTACTACTGTACCCACAAGACACGACTCCACTACACTTGAACGTGCGCCGACATACCACCATGGTATACCGGAAAGGAGACCGTGATAGGACCCGTTACACAACCCTCCCTATTTAATCGTACCACACTTCAGGTTTCACCCCCTCCTTTACACCAAGTCGGGCAGTCCCCTCTTGTGCCTTGGCAGATCCGGAAGCAGCAGAGGCTTTCGTTACACCACGATTGCCCGTCCATACTCCATCACGCCTACCCTTGCCACGGTACGTCAAATAGTTCGAAGTCATGCTTCAGATCCCACCTTACCCATTTCGGCATGTGGTTAGCACTTAATTACTTCCAGGGTTTCCCGTGAACCGGTCCTTAATTACCATGGGTGTGACTCTCAAAACCATGCACCCACAGCCCACCATTATCAATATTTTAGTTGATAGTAACCCGAACCGGGTAATGAATCAATATCTCAGCTATTCAGAACTAAGCATGATTAAATGTGACCCCATGAGCTATTTGTTTTAAGCATGGCTAAGCATTAACCTAGGCCTAACTCTAATCAATTTACCCCTGGTCCAGCAGTGAATAAAGTTGGATAAACAACGGCATAATAACAAGGTTTACCCGGAAAATAACATACAGTAAATACTTTAATTAAAACAATGCATATTTGAATTAATAAAGCGGGGAATTTGCAATAATGGGTTCAATATGATCAAAGATGAGTGTCACTTGCCTTGCTCTGGCCCTTGGGGAACTTCGGCGACGATCTCGAAGTAAACCGGCTCTTCGGCGGGGTCCGAATCTAAGCGACAAAGCACAAAAATAAATAAACAGGCACAAACTCTACTGAAATAGCAAAAGAAACTATTTTTAATGGATTCTTGACAATTTTATGAATTTAATGAAATTTGAATGGACCTAAACGGAGACTAGATGAATTATTTATGAATTTTAGAAGTTTTCTAGGTTTTAAGCTAAACAGAAAAGTCCTAAATCAATTATTGCGCAATTAATGGGGCTGCTGACGTCAGCGAGGAGAGAGGAGGCTGACGGCTGACAGGTGGGGACCACCTGTCGGTGAGAGAGAGGGGGAGCGAGAGACTGACGCACGGGTCCCACGGGAGGAGAGAGGGAGGAGGGGCGCGGGGTGACTGACGGGTGGGTCCCGCTCGTCAGTGAGGGGGGAAACAGAGAGGAGGTGAGCGCGGCCGGCGGCGGGAGCTGGCGGTGGCGAGAGCGGCGACGCCTGGCAACGGTGCACGGCACGGCGACGACGGCACGACGGCGACGATGGCGACCGGCGCGGCGGACAACCAAGACGGCGGCGCACGCGGTGCAACCGAGCAAGGCGACGACAGTGGATTGGCGCGGCGATGGCGAGCGAGCGGCGGGCGCGGGCACGCATGAGCGCAGGTGACGGCGGCTAGACGACGGCGTCGCGAAGGCGACGACGACCGCAGCGGCCGACGGTGAGGACGAGCTCCGCACCCGTCCGGCGACGGTGTGCGTCTCGGCGGCGGTCGGCCGGAAAGGGGGAGAGAGAGGGGAGGAGGATGGAGACGCTCACCGGCGGCGGCGAACGCGCGGGCGGATCGGCGAGATCGAGGCGGAGGTGGCGACGCGGGTAGGAGCGGAAGATCGGCAACGGCGGCGGAGATCGACGAACGACGGCGAGGCGACGAGGCGCTGCGGCGACCGGGCGGAGAGGGAACGCGCGGCGCTGGGGATGTCCACCGGCGACGACGGGGCAGCAATCCGACGGCGACGGCGGCGCGGAGGTGGTGACGCAGCTGGACGGCGACGACCGGCGGCTGGCGGCGAGATTGAACGGTGGCGGCGAACGGCGACAGCGCGGCGGCGACTCGAGCGAAGAGGGAAAGTGGGCGACGGCGCGCGGCGGCTCGGGATTTATAGGGTGGCGGCGCCGGCTAGGGCGGGCGGAGGTTGGAGACCGAGTCGGGCATGACGCGGTCTCGGCGGCGGCCGTTGCGGCGGCGGCGCGGAGTCGGACTCGGCGCGGCGTGGCGCGGGCGCGGGCGCTGGCGGGGAGACGGTCACTGACAGGTGGGCCCCACCTGTTAGTGGCGCGAGGGAGGAGGGAGGCGGCGCGGACTCACGGGCGCGGGCGACGCGGCGAGCTGGGCCGAGCGGCGGCCCAGGCGAGGCGTGCGTGGGGCGGGGGAGAGCGGCCGGTCGGCTGGGCCGGCCGAGGGGGAGTGGGCCGGCTCGGCTGGGCCGGCCCGGGGAGGGAGAGAAAGAAAAAGAAAAAGGGAAAAAGAAAAGGGAGGGAGGAAAATTGGAATTCGGCCCAATTTGAGAAGGAAGGGAAAAAGAAGGGAAAAAGGAAAACCCCACTTTTGCCGAGTTTTAAATTAATTTGTTTGGCCAAATTTTATACTTCTGCAATTTGAATTTAAATCCAGTTAGTCGATTTGCGAGCCTCGATTTAATTGAATTAAGTTCTTTTAGGGGGATTCTTCCTGAGTTAATTAAGCCAATTATTATTTACGGATTTCTTTTTACGATTTTAGGCTTAGGACAAAACTCCGGGCGTGACATATTTAATATCCATGTCTAGTCTATCTTATACTCGGAATTAAGATGATTGACCGACTTTGCTGTGTTTTTCAGAATGCATGATAGGATGGCTTGATGTTTAATTAAGTTAAGACTTTTAAAAAAACATATAACATTTCTGAGGACTCAAAACCAATGAATTTCAATGTAAGACATGTGATATGGTTCCTCAATGAGACACTATATGGCTAAAAATGACTATCGTATATTGGAACCTTTTGCGAATGGATGCAATTGATACCTCCTGTGGTTCTCCTATTGCTTTTCTAATTTCTCTTACCCCTACCCAAAAAAAGATCATGCGCACACACCTCTTTGCTAATTATCATCTCATGAAATGTTTGTGCTTTTAGGCTTTCAGGTCCAAAACAAAGGTCAACAAGTCATCAGCAAAGAGCTTTGGCAAAGTTTTATTGTCCACACACATTCATCATCAAAACTCTTTTTGTAGGATGCATTCTTGAGAAATGTGTCTACAAGTGCGTTGTGAGTATAGGATGGCAGATTTTAGAGCTGGGGATCGAAGGAGAAAGCCAAAGGGTGTCAGGTATGTTCCAGATTGGATAGCAAAATCTGACGAAAAGTAACTCATTTGTTGATAGTAATAGGTTATCTTTTATTACTGAGATTTGATAGAAGTAATGGGCATGTGCTGCCATTTCCAAAATATCGCAAATGCCCTTTCATGTGAAAACTTGAATGTTCTAAAGACCTCCTTACTTAAATGTCACATTAGATGATTTTGGTATTTTTCAAATTTTGGTAAGGTTAATTTTGGCATCAAACTAAACGTGCCCAATATTTTTTGGTTATTTTTTATCCTGTTTCCACTAAAGTATTCTCTAATCACACTGTAAGTGTTCCCTTTTGGGGCCTCTAGCATATCAAACGTGGCAAGTAAAACAATCTTAATTTGGATTGCATAAACACTGTAAAACGTGGCAAGTAAAACAATCTTAATTTGGGGCCTCTAGCATATCAAACGTGGCAAGTAAAACAATCTTAATTTGGATTGCATAAACATGTACTGGATGTCCCATTTTACACAACTTTAGTTGTAAGCTATAGACTATTAAAGCTACAAGCATGTGACAGGCGATCGACAAAAAATTCACTTGTTATCCGGCAAACAACGGAGGCAAGCATTTTAACACATTTAATGCCACGTTCACAGGTTAGTTCCTTGGATTTAGTTACTCTTCAAGGAACTTAAATTTTCAATGATCCACAATCAATGCTTATTATTCTTGCTTACACATTGATATATTTGTCCAAGTTCTTCAAGCTGATGGTGGTGAGTGCACTTTCAGATCTTTCAAGCTCTGATCTCCACTCTATATACCTTGTGTTCGGTCCAATATTTATGCTAGAACTGTCTTTTTTTTCTTCCTTTGGCAAACAAAAGCAATGCAAAACTATCTTCTTGTCCAGAAAAGAGGCTCATTAAATCTTTGTTTTTGTCATGGTCGGCATCACATACAACAGACAACGATGCCAGGCGCCAAGAGCCCACGGCGCAGGGGCGACGTCGTGAGGAGTCCAAGTGGAATTAGATTAGGATTAGTATGTTTAGTTAGTTTTCCTTTAAATATTCAGAGTTTGTTAGCTATGCGGTTAGAAGAGTTTGTTAGCTATATGATTAGAAGTGTACGCCTATTTAAAAGGGCACTCGGCAAGTAAAGAAGCAGGAAAGAGGTGATGCAACACCCATAGATAGAGAACAGTCCGCAGTAAAACAACAATAGCGGCTGCTCCAGAACAGATAATGACATATGGTTGGATCCATTTGAAAATAGACTTGATAAGCTTTCCATGAAGTACTTGTACGCCCAAAACAGAGTTTGCATGAAGTTGTGGCGGCCGTCAGATGTTGCCGCTGTCTTGCAGTCCGAATCCACCCCACGCAAATCCTCGCCCCTTTGGATCCTCCCCATCATTCCTGAGCAAAACAATACTGCAGGTGTCTCCGGGGTATAAAGAAGAGGAACATGAACTCAAAAAAGAACTCACATAGTTGAGTTATCGTGCACGAGCGCGGGTAATAGGACCATGAAGATGTACTTGTGGGGTTGTGGATGTATCGATGGCGTTGATGTCCTCATCATCCTCCCCTTCTTGCATTTGAGTCGTCCTCGATTCAAGCTCATCTTCTTCTCCCTAATACGGCTTCAAATCTGCAACGTTAAATATGAGACTAACCCCAAAATCTTCAAGCAAATTAATCTTATATGCATTCTCATTAATCTTTGCATACTTTAAATGCTTCATCGGCTCGAGGCATCAATTTAGATTTTCTCAAATCAGGAAACCGTGTTTTTCGCAAATGCAACCAAACCAAATCTCCAGGTTCAAAACTCAGTTCCCTATGACCTTTGCCACCAGCAAACTTATACTTGGAATTCATGTGCTCTATGTTTTCTTTAGTTGTCTCATGCAGTTTTAACATCAACTGAGCATGTTGCTTACAATCAAAATTCAGTTTTTCAGAAGATGGCAAAGGCATCAAATCAATTGGAGCATGAGGCAACAAACCATACACAACCTGAAATGGGCACATTTTTCTAGTAGAATGCAAGAAATGGTTATGAGCAAATTCAATATGAGGCAAGTATTCTTCATACATCTTAATATTTTTCTTCAAAACAACCCTCAGCATATTAGACAAGGTTCTATTTCACTTCTTCAATTTGTCCATCAGTTTGGGGATGACAAGTAGTAGAAAACAAAAGCTTAGTTCTAGCCCACAAAATTATTCAGAAATGGCTAAGAAATTTAGTGTCATGATCAGAAATAATTGTGTTTGACACACCATGCAAGCGAACAATTTCTCGAAAGAACAAATCGGCGATATGAGTAGCATCATCAGTTTTATGACATGGTATGAAATGCGCCATTTTAGAAAATCTATCCACAACCACAAAAATGCTATGATGCCCCCTCTTAGTCCCAGGAAAACCCAACACAAAATCCATCGAAATATCTTCTCAAGGAACAATAGGAAGAGAGAGAGAGGCATACACAAACCATGTGGATTCAAGCGTGACTTAGCCTTTTGATAGGTAGTGCAACGAGCAACGAATCTCTCAACATCTCTTCTAATCTTTGGCCAAACGAACTGACCAGCAAGGATGTCATCTATCTTCTTTGCACCAAAATGTCCCATCAATCCACCTCCATGCGCTTCCTGCAATAACAACAAACAAACGAAGCTAGCTGGAATGCAAAGCTTGTTAGCTCTAAAAAAATCCATCATTGAAGACAAATTTGTTCCTTGTTCTTCCATCCTTGCAATGGAACAAGACGTTTTCAAAATCAACATCATGAGCATATTGGTCTTTAATTCTTTCGAGGCCAAAAATCTTGTAGTCAAGTTGTGTCAACAAAGTATATCTCCTAGACAATGCATCAACGATGATATTGTCCTTTCCCTTCTCGTGTTTGATAATAAGGAAATGATTCAATAAATTCAACCCATTTAACATGTCTATGGTTTAATTTCCCTTGACTACGAATATGCTTCAATGGTTTAATTTCCCTTGACTACGAATATGCTTCAAAAGACTCGTGATCAGAATGTATGACGAATTCCTTGGGCCATAAGTAATGATGCCATGTTTCTAAAGTGCGCACATCATAAATAGAATAATTCAGAACATGCCCACTCAACTTTTCACTAAAATATGCAACAGGTTTTCCTTCTTGTATCAAAACACCACCCAATCCAATCCCCACTAGCATCACATTCAAGTTCAAAAGTCTTATTAAAATCAGGAAGTTGGAGGAGAGGTGTATGGGTCAACTTATCTTTCAACATGTGGAATGTGTTCTCTTGTGATGTGCCCCAAGTGAAAGGCACTCCTTTCTTTGTGAACTCATTCAATGGGGTGGCAATGGTACTAAAATCCCGCACAAATCGGCGATAGAACCTCGCAAGTCCTAGAAAGGTCCATACTTGTGAGACCGTTTTAGGAGTCGGCCAACTCTGAATTGCCTCAAACTTAGCTCGATCAACCTTAATGCCCTTTGGAGTGATAACATAGCCATGAAAAGAAACTCGATCCGTGCAAAAGTTGCACTTCTCAAGGTTACCAAACAAACGTGCATCTCTCAAACCAGTGAAAACAACACGTAAATGATCAAGATGTACATCCATATTTGCTGTAGATTAATATGTCATCAAAATATACAACAACAAAATGTCAAATGAAAGCACGTAAAATCTCGTTCATCAACCGCATGAAAGTACTAGGTGTATTCATTAAACCAAAAGGCATAACTAACCACTCATATAAGCCGAACTTAGTTTTGAAAGCAGTTTTCCATTCGTCTCCCAATTTCATTCGAATCTGGTGGTACCCACCACATAAATCAACTTTGGAAAACACCACAACGCCACTCAACTCATCAAGCATATCATCTAAACGTGGTATGGAATGACGATAACGAATGGTGATATTATTAATAGCTCTACAATCGACACATTCTCCATGAACCATCTTTCTTAGGCACTAGAATAACTAAGGCACTAGAATAACTAGAACGACACAAGGACTAAGAGACTCACGCACATAACCTTTATCAAGTAGATCTTGTACTTGCCGCTAAATCTCCTTAGTTTCTTTAGGGTTCGTCCTATACGGAGCGTGATTGGGCAATGATGCATGAGGAATGAGGTCTATCTGATGTTGCTGATGTCAAAAATGTGATATGATGATGTGTCACACACGAAGGTTTAGGAGTCGTTTCTTATAATGCACCAGTGTAGGACCTAAATTCTTAGAAGGTACGTGGGCGTGAAAGTCAGTTTGATCCTGCAACTGATAAGATAAATAGTAAAACAAGCCGATCGGCTATCGAGCCAATAGGTGACTAAATATCGAGCCGATCGGATGTTGGTGTAGCAGCGCTTAGCCGATAGGATGAACGATCAGCTGTAAAAAGCTTGGATCGACTAGAAACTTGATAGAAATAGACTTGAATTAAATATTAGACCAATGTAATTCGCCAAGTTACTTATTAATCTTGGCCGATCGGACGAGCCCCTATAACCGAATGAACCAAACATACATAGATCGGACTTAACCAAGACAATATGCAGTCGAGCACGATATAATTATAGGAAACATGAAGATCGATAAGGCTAATAAATAAAACAATGAACTACTTGGAATAATTAACTCAACAATGAATGCTTTGTTGCGATCGGCTAAAACCAACTTGCGTCTCATAAGCCGATGCAACATACAGTAATTACCGATCTAAATAAATCAAGCCAATTGGTATGAAAATAATGCAGTAAGGCGATCGACTACTTTATTACTGTAAATATGAAAAGCATGTAGATCGGCAAAGATCATCGGCTATAGACGACGGACAAACAACCAAGTCTTATAAAATATCTAGCTTAGATTGCTAAGAATAATCATAGAAGATCGGACCCAACCGAGACAGTTCAAGATTACGCCTAGCAATGTCAGGCTAGATACTAAATAGATCTTGATTGCTATCAAGCCAATGAGACGATGATGGATAACTTATCGGCTGGTACTCCGATAAAACAATGAACAAAATACATTAATATGATATAAAGCATCTAATAAACGCAATCTACTAGATCGGATCGAACCAAGACAGTATTAGATTGAATATGTCAAATAGCAAATATGAAACCAACGTAGATCACTCAAAGTGGTCGACCAGATCAACTCAAGATACCGAAGTAGCTCAAGCCAAAACTGATACGATAAGTAGCAATCACACAACCATATTAGAAGATCGGACCGAACCAAGACAGTTGTAATCTAGCCAACACGATTACCTTGGCCGACGGAACGTAGGACTTACCCCTCCGCTTGAGATCAAGACAATGCAGCCCCGCGTCAGGTGCCAAGTTCCACCGGTGTTGAAACCTCGGTTAGGAGGGTGGCGATGCACCAAGGGTAATTCATCTAATTGATACGTAGATGCTTTACAATGACCCGGGCATACATATTTATACCCTCGGGTGGATGCTAGTCCGTGTTGGACACGACATACGACTCTTTATAGATAAAAAGAAATAACAAACTTCTATGTAGATTCTATCTCTAACAGACAGATTCCGATCAGACTCTAACTCTCTTAGAGATAAAGGAAAAATCTAAACTAACTCTAATTAACAAATAAAATTAAATTATACAGACTCTGATTATTCCCAAATCTATCTGTAACATTCTAGGCCTAATCGGACTCTAATTATCTAGACTCCATCGGCTGAATCCGAGTTGTATTCCGTCTGGTTTTCTATCCGATTGCCCTGTTTCCTGTCGATTCAGTCTTTAATCATAGTTTAATCTCTAGTGGAAATTATCCAAATTCTGGCGTTAACAGATGCTCAATTCCATGAAGCGGTGGAAGTCCTGCTGGCACCACACTTGGAAAAACATCCGCATACTCCTGCAAAATGTTAGTAACAGCAGGTGGCAAATCTCAATTCAACGGGTCGCTATATCCTGTCGTTGTTCTGCTAACAGTTCAGTGTTTCACGTTTCGGATCTAATTCATCATGCGAATCTCTAATTCATGCATGTTTTGGTTTTGTTATGAGAATACGTTATCTGTTCATGATTTCCTGAGCCGCGGCTCAACCCGTGCTCGAAGTCCCCCTTGCCTCCCTTGGCCCACTCCTCCTTTTCCCTCTCCTCTCGGCCGATCCACTCTCTCCGCTCGGCCTGTCTCCTCCCGCACCGGGCCAAGCTAGGCCACGGCCTAAACCCCCGCGCCCGAAGTCCTGGCCACCTCCCTCCTCCTCGGGACACCGACAGGTGGGCCTCACATGTCGGGCCCATCCCCAACCTCCAGCTGGCGCCCACGCCTAGCCGCGCACTTGCGTCTGCGGATGCCACTGCCTCTGTCGCGCATCGCCGCTGCCTCAGCACGTCTGTGCCTCACCTCTGCCTCGCACTGACACTCCTCGTTGCCCGCGCCGGCCACACCTTGCGCTCGTGCCTTGCCTACGTCGTCGTTGTGCCACCTCCCTCGTGCCGCGTAGCCGCGCCTTACCTCGCCGTCTCGCTCGCACTTACGCTGCTGACTGCCTCCTTCTCCCGCGCCGCGCCGAGCCAGTGCCGCACGCCCTGCCGGCTGCCCTCCGCTCGCGCTGGCATAACCACTCCCCCGCTTGCCCCGAGTGCCACCAACAGCCGCCAGCTCTTCCCTGTGCCACGCCCGCAACGGTCGTGCCGCCGTCCCTGTGGCACGCCCGCAACGGTCGTGCCGCCGCTAATCGCCCTGCCCTAAGCGCGCCACCAACGCGCACTCCTTACCCAGAAATCCCCCCGGCCGCCGCTCGCTCCCCCTTCGCCTCCTCGAGCTGTCGCCGCCCTGCTTCACCTCTCTTGCGCTCGCCCCCTACCGCCGCTCCGCATCGTTGTTTATCGTCGGACGCCGATCTTCGTCGGGTGCCGCTCCTCTCCGCACCGCCTAGCACGTGTCGTCGTCGTTTTCCTGACGCTGTTGCCGCCTCGGGACATCTTCAATCGCTGTGGTTCATCCTCGTCGCACCTCCCACACCATCGCGTCCGCGTCAACCGATTTCCGTCTCCTCATGCGTGTCATGACATCAAGCCGTCGGCTACATGCGACTTCGCTGT